>NC_066893.1:11132952-11432952 GCF_022985175.1 Labeo rohita
CCACAAAACCAGTCATAAAAGTCATGTTTTAATCTGAAAGCCAAATAAATAAGCTTTCCATTGCTGTATTCTTAGGATAGGACAATAATTGGCTGAGATACAACTATTTAAAAATCTGGAATCTGAGGGTGCAAAAAAAATCAAAATATTGAGAAAATCACCTTTAAAGTTGTCCAAATGAGTTCTTAGCCATGCATATTACTAATTAAAAATTAAGTTTTGATATATTTACGGTAGAAAATGTACTAAATATCTTCATGGAACATGATCTTTACTTAATATCTTAAGGAGTTTTGACCCATACAATGTATTTTTTGACTATTGCTACAAATATACCCATGCTACTTACGATTATTTTTGTGGTCCAGGGTCACGTATGTCTTAAGTCGCTGGGGTATATTTGTAGCAATAGCCAAAAATACATTGTATGGGTCAAAATTATTGTTCATTCTTTTATGCCAAACATCATTAGGAAATTAAGTAAAGATCATGTTCCATGAAGATATTTTGTAAAATTCCTACTGTAAATGTATGAAAACATAATTTTTGATTAGTCATATACATTATTAAGAATATTATTTGGACAACTTTAAAGACAATTTTGCACCCTCAGATTCCAGATTTTTAAGTAGTTGTATCTCAGCCAAATATTATTCTATCAAACCATACATCAATGAAAAGCTTATTTAGTCAGCTTTCAGATGATGTATAAATCTCAATTTTGAAAAATTGACCCTTATGACTGGTTTTGTGATCCAGGGTCACATATGTCATCCCTCCAGAACTCTTTACTTTACTAAGACACTCCAAAAATCTGAACTAAAATACACTAATAAAACTTTTGCTTGTTAGTTCTTTTTAATGAATTGGCTAAAAAGTCATGTTTAGTCTAAACCAAGTGAGTGGTTTGTATGAATCAATCAGAATTACTATGTGTTTTACCTAATTTTTACTGAAATTGCTACTTTTTTATTAAGTTAGAAGAATAGTTCAACCCAAAAATGAAAACTCATTAATTACTCACCCTTGTGTCGTTCCAAACTTGTCAAATTTATTTATCTTTGAACCACAAATTAAGATATTTTGGATGAAATCCAAGAGCTTTCTGATCCTGCATAGACAGCAGTGTAACTGACATGTTCAAGGCTCAGAAAGGTAGTAAGGACATCATTAAAATAGTCCATGTGACATCAGTGCTTCAACCTTAATATTATGCAACTACGAGAATACTTTTTGTGCACAAAGAAAACAAAAATAACGCCTTTATTTAACAATGTCTTCTCTTCAATGAAAACGATATGAAGGTGAGAAATTAATGACAGAATTTTCTTGT
This sequence comes from Labeo rohita, assembly GCF_022985175.1. Classification (NCBI taxonomy): domain Eukaryota; kingdom Metazoa; phylum Chordata; class Actinopteri; order Cypriniformes; family Cyprinidae; genus Labeo; species Labeo rohita. Next base: position 11,134,286 of record NC_066893.1, read on the forward strand.
TGGGTGAATTATCCTTTTAGGTTCTTAAAAATCTTGCTTGCATAAAAAACAACTAATTTGTTATCAGAAATAATACTATTTTTGTTTTTTTGTTTTTTATACAGCTAAGGCCATTTATAAGACAATGGGCTTCTTCAAAAGTACAAAAGAGTTGTTTGTTTAGAATCTGAATCATTAAATCGCTTACGATTCCCATCCCTGTTGCCATCAGAGTGTATTGATCCTGTTTGTGATGTGTTATGTTGTTCATATTAGTGTGTTTTGTGCCAAAGTGGTGTGGTTACTTGTTTGGCTTTTTTTAGTGTGATTCACTGGCTGAATTTAACAGTTATGCATTTGGTTTACAGCGGACAAGGAATTAATTTGCCAGATATTTTGTGAGTACCAGATACATCATCCCATGCTTGTGTTTGGTCTGTTTGGTGTCGTGTTTTTAGTATGACAGACACCCAATTCACACAAACCTGTTTATCAGATGATTCACATGGACAGCCGAGTCTCCATAAACTCCATTTTTCTCTCACACGCAGAGTGCCAGGTATCATCGCTTCAATCTGCGAGCGTTTAAACCCGCTGTGAGCATGCGACGATAAACACCAACACTATTTTCTCTCTACCGTCAGGGGTTATTAGGGTAACACTATAGTATGGTGACCTCCCTCACCATTTCAAACAGCATCGCTCTACACTTCTGACAGCCTAAATAAGTCGGAAAGTTAAATTACATCCATCTCAATTAGCCTAAAGAGTGTGAACTGCAAAAGCACACCAGCTTTCAGGCCTGAAACAGTGTCTGTAGTGGGTGTAGTCCTGTGGGTGTCTGTCAGAGGGGACTCTGTGGTTATCTGGTTGTTAGATTCGGCGAGAACTTTGTGTTCTCCCGCGGGGAGTCTCTTCGTCAGGCGAGAAACTCGTCCATTTGTTCACCCTGCCTCTTTCCTCTGCTCGCTCGGGCTCGAGGCGGAGGCGCGGACCCCCGAGGGGGCCCTTACGGACCGTACCGCCGCTAATTAATCGAGTGGGAGCTTGTGCTCGCCCCTTTTAATTGCACAGCGGGCTTTGCCAAACGATTTATTTTCCCGGACCGCCACTTGTGAAGGTAACAGTCTTTTAACAGCGTGCGGAACGAGTGGCCTTTTTTTAGTTGCTCGAGAGCCGCTTGCGACTGCGCGTTGCTGTGTCGACTGCGGTTGACACGGCGGTGTCGCTCCATCTGTCTCGATTGGGGGAGATCTCTTGAGCCCGCTTGAACCCAGCGGAGTCGCACACAACATTGCTGTTGATCTCGACTTCCTGCAGCCGCTCTTGGACAGACAGTCCTGTCTGATGCACTTTAGTCAGATGGACACTTCAGGCAACCTGACTTCTACGTTAAATGTGTCGCTTGATTGGTCGTTTGGCTGTGCATTTCACAGTTTAGGAATGATTTAAGTATTTATTGACAATGGACGAGCCCTCAGTTTCTGAACCCTTTAAGTGCATTTACATGAATTCATTTATTAGACACTTGAATGCAAGTGAGAAATGTGCGTAGGGGTTACAGTAATGTGAGAACTGCTATAATGACATGTGAGAGATTTTTCTTTGCATTCATACTGTCCCTGGCTATAAAATATAATAGCATTAAATGTAATATTAAAATATTCATAGAACAACAATAATAGTAATAATAATATAAAGAATATATTAATTGTAATATATTAGTAAAATGGATGTCATACTATAATATAGATTATATTAAATTTAATGTAAATATATTATAAATATTATAATATAATGTAGTGTAATGTTCTTATAATAATATTATGACAATAATATATACAAAGAATATTTGATATTAATATTTAAGTTAAACGTCTAATATTAATATATTATAATATATTAATATTATAAAATATAATACTATGATATTAAATATAAACTTTGATATAAATATAATATAAAATCTCTATGAATAATTATGTGATAATTTAATGAAATATTATATAATTAATCATTATATATTGTATATTATAATTAGAATATAATGTGGTTATAATGTAATTATCAAATATAATATAATAATAACAATAATAATTTATCAAATGTAATATTTATATATTGCTAATTTATAAGTTGTACTGTAATTGCTTAAAAGTAATATAAAATGTTCATAGAACAACAAGAACAATAATAATATAAAGTATATATTAATTGTAATATATTAGTATTATGTATGTAATACTATGATATATAATATATTTAATATATATTATAAAAATCTATTAATATATTAATACGTAGTATATTATAATACAATAGTAATGTTCTTATAATACAGTTATCATAATAATATTATGATAATATATATATAAAGAATATTTTATATTAATATTTTAGTTAAGTCTAATATCAATATATTATTAATAATAATTATTATATAAAGAATATTAAATATAATATCATAATATAATAAAAATGAATATAATATAATATAATTATAGAATATAATACTATAATATAGAATGTTCAATTTAATCTTAATGTAATGTAATACATTAATTATATAATCCAATTCTGTATTGTATAATTAGAATGTAATATGGCTATAATATAATAATTATAAAATATAGTATTATAATAATAATAACACTAATAATAATAATAATAATAATAATAATAATAAATTATACGAACATTTATCAAATGTAATGTTTATATATTGATAATTTATAAGTTGTATATAATAACTGAGTTGTAAGTAAATTTTCCAGGCCAGCTATATTCAATACACCTTTTCTGTCTGTCATCATGTATTATAATTTTTTATATTTCTATCATTAAATTAACATTTATTATTAGTATTAGTATTTTGGTTATGTGCTTTTTAATGTATTAAATATACAATATATTTGTAATTAATATTTTAACAATGAAATATTTTATATTTAGTGTGTGTATATATATATATATATATATATATATATATGATGAGAGTATATGATTATTTTTTACACAAGTTGCAGTCACACACCAAAACACAAACATTGTTAAATAATGGATTAAATCATTAGTTCATGAGTATTCAAACAGTTAGAAACGCCACAAAATTGTGATAATATCATATGTTCATGGACATCAAGGACTGTTTTGTTTTGCATGATAGTGTCTGTTTACTTTATTACTTTTACTCTTTTTTTCTTTTCTTTATTTACTCTTTAGTGTATACTTTGTTCACTCAAACCTTAGTTTTACATGTTTCATTTCTCCTTTTTAAATCTGTAATGTATTTGCTGTGGAAAAAATATTACATTTCTGCCTTTAAGATCAAGCATGAGCTGACACGCCACTGTTTCTTTCTTCCTCAGTAACGGCTCGGCCACATCAGAAGATCTGTTCTGGAAGCTGGATGCTCTTCAGATGTTCGTGATGGACCTGCACTGGCCAGAGCCGGAGTTCGCCAAACATCTAGAGCAAAGGCTCAAACTGATGGCTAGTGATATGATGGAGGCCTGTGTCAAAAGGTCAGCTGTTTAAGAGCTAACAATGTTCTTTTAACGTCAAGGGCTTCATGTAACCAATTCCTCCATCTCTGATGTCTAGGACCAAAGCTGCCTTTGACGCTAAAATGCAGAAGTCTTGCAAGTCGACTGATTTCCGCGTCCCGTTGTCTGTGTGCACAATGTTCAATGTTCTCATGGATGCCAAGAAGCAGTGCTCCAAGCTCTGTGTTCTTGACCAAGGTCAGGAGGTACGTCACAATCCTGTCAGGGTCTCTCTGAACAGACACATTCATCTTTACCTTAGTATATGAGATTTGCGTGTTCATAAAATCATCTTGTCTCTGTTCAATTGACAGTTGGGAGGTGAAAACAAGATTAAGAACATTGAATTACGTGACTCTAATAAGCCATTTGAATAGCTGTCAAACTGGCAAAGATCCATTTATCAGTTTCTCCTTTTATACGGCAAACTTGCTTTTGAGTTGAACTAGCGCAGGTGTTATCGGTTGGTGTGAAGTGTTTAGTGCTTCCTTTCTGTGGGCGATATTATTACCTCCTCTTCTTCTGCCTAGAGATAAGTCTCGACCAGAAAGTCCTTATGCTCCAGAGGCCTTGAACAAACCACAGCCAAACTCAACACCCAGAGCTGCCATTTTAATTTCAAACAAGCCAAATCATTATACTGGCTTCTCAATTTAATGTGTAGATATCTCATTTACTGTTTTTGTGTGAGTGTTTCACATAGCAATTCATTAAAGAGTAATTTCCTCCATTTAAAAAAAAATAATAATTTAGCCCAGCTTAATGTTCAGAAACTGCTATAAGTTAGCCATTCAGTCATAACTGAAGTGAGCTGACTTCAGTAAAAATGTACTTCTTTCAAAACATTATTCTGTCAGCTTCTAATCAGAAAGCAAAAGATGTTCAGATTGTCCTTGAAAGCTCTCAATAGGATAATTATGATTCAGTCACCTAAGCTGTGTTCACACTAGAGACAAATTCAAACTGGTTTTCAAATCCAAATTAAATGTCACAGTTCACTGAGGAAAAAAATGAGAGCATTCAAACTCAGTTATAGATGTTGCACATTATATATGACATTACACGCACCACGTAATGAATAATGAACAAAGCCAAAGTACAGTTTGGAGTCACTTAAGCTGTGTTCAACTAGAGACAAATCCAAATAGTTTTTTTTAAAATCCAAATTAAAGGTAATAATTCACTATGAGGTAAAAATAAAAGTATTCAGACACAGTTATGGAAACTGCATATTTTGTCATTACATGTACCACATAATCAACAATGAAGAAAAGGAAAGTACAGGAGTCACTTAGGCTGTGTTCACAATAGAGACCAATCAAAATTGGTTTTTAAAACCAAATTAAATGTCACAGTTCACTATCAGGTAAATATGAAAGTATTCAAACAATTATAGATATTGCACATTTTATATGACATTACGTGCACCACGTAATGAATAATGAAGAAAAATGAAAATACAGTTAGGAATCACTTAAGTTTTCACACTAGAGACAAATCCAAACTAGATTTTTAATCCAAATTAAATGTCACAGTTCACTATGAGTTAAATATGAGAGTATTTAAACAGTTATAGATATTGCATATTTTATATGACGTTACATGCACCACATAATGAACAATGAAGTAAATGAAAATACAGTTTGGAGTCACTTGAGCTGTGTTCACACTAGAGACAAATCAAAATTGGTTTTTAAATCCAAATTAAGTGTCAGAGTTTACCATGAGTTAAATATGAGAGTATTCAGACACAGTTATATATCTTTCACATTTTGTATGACATTACATGCACCACATAATGAACAATAAAGAACACCGAAGTACAGTTTGGAGTCACTTAGGCTGTGTTCACAATAGAGACCAATCAAATTCGTTTTTTAAAACCAAATTAAATGTCATAGTTCACTATCAGGTAAATATGAGAGTATTCAAACTGTTATAGATATCTGACATTACTTTCAGTACAGTTTGGAGTCACTTAAGTGTTCACACTAGAGACAAATCCAAATTAAATGTCAGAGTTCACCATGAGGTAAATATGAGAGTATTCAGACACAGTTATAAATATTTCACATTTTATATGACATTACGTGCACCACTCGTTGAACAATGCAGACAACAAAAGTACAGTTTGGAGTTGCTTAAACTGTGTTCACACAAGAAACAAATCCAGATTGGTTTTTAAATCCAAATTAAATGTGTCAGTTCACTGAGGCAAAGAAATAAAAGTATTCAGACAGTTATAGATGTACATTGTACATTTTATATAACATTACATGAATTACATAATGAACAATGAAGAAATCAAAAGTACAGTTTGGAGTCACTTAAGCTATGTTCACACTAGAGACAAATCCAAATTAGTTTTTAAATCCAAATTAAATGTCTCAGTTCACTGAGGTGAAAAAATGAGTATTCAGATGCAGTTATAGATATATATTTTATATGACATTATATGCAGTTGAAGTCACTTAATCTGTGTTCACACTATAGACAAATCCAAATTGTTTTTGAAATGCAAATGAAATGTCACATTCACTATAAAGTCAAAATGACAAATAGATATTGCATATTTTATATAACATTACATGCACCATATGATGAACAATAAAGAAAACAAAAGTACAGTTTGGAGCCACTTAAGTTGTGTTCACACTAGAGACAAATCCAAATAGATTCTTAAATCCGAATTAAATATCACAGTTCACAGAGGTAAAAATAAGAATATTCAGACACAGTTATAGATGTTGCACATTTTATGTGACAGTACATGCACCATGTAATGAATGCAATGAAGAAGATGAAATAAAATCTGAATTGACCGTTCACACTAAGACACTAAGAAAATAGAAGATTTTAATCTGATTTTAAACCGCATTTTCAAATTTGTTGGTTAGATTGTGTTTAATGTGTATGTATTTATTTATTTAGCCATGCAGGCTGCAAATACTGAAAGAGAAATCTATTTTGACTCTAAATAAAGTTTACATTTGTGTATCTTATAGTTTACATTTAAGTACAAGGTTTCTGTTTTTGTTTTCAGACGTTAAAGTGACAGTTTACTTTTTTTTTTGCATTGATAAATGACTGTAAATCTCATTTCATACTATTCAGAAATGAGCAAGATTGTTAGATTTTGCATTGCGTTTGTTTATTACTTAGTTTCATTTTAGCTAATTAATAATCAAAATGATTCTTAAGATGAGTTTTATTTATCCGTCTGTCCGTTAACCAGTTCTGAGATTACTTTTCATTCAAGTATGTTTTTTTTTTTTCTTTTTGTTCGTTGTCTTTCTTTGACTCATCCCTGCATGTCCTGCACGTTATTGCATGAACCCAAGGTTGAGCAACAGTGGGTAAGTGTCCCCTCTACCATCTCCTGTCCATGTGAGCAGAGATTGAATACAATGTGTGCAATTAAGTCTTAAAGGGATAGTTCACGTTAAAATGAAACATTTTTCATGAGTCATTTACTCATGCCGTTCCAAAAGTCAAATAACATTGACTTCCACTGTATGAATTAAAACATTTTCACAATTTGAAAAATTATTGGAATCTCATTGAATTCAAAATGATTTGGGTTTAAAAACAGCCTAAAATTTGATCACTGCCATAATTCTTTTTCATATTTAAATGTATGAAAGCTTGTGAAATAGAGGTAAACTATTTGTTTTTGTATTGGAGATCTCTCTTTCTATCAGAATAGTGCCATGTTAGTCGATACTACTCTTTTCCAGTCCTAACAAAAAAAAAATAGGTGCTAACTTTACGAAAAAAGCAGAATTTTCTCCAACAGTGCCACTTAAAGTATGTGGCCTTGTGCGGCGAGATAGTCGCGCGCGGCTGCGAGAAACCGCCACTTTTATTTCCACTTACGTATCGGGTTAAAAGGTATTTCTCAACGCTCAACTGATTTTCCTTCACACGGGATTGAATTTAATGGCCATCAGTGCGTGCCGGCGCGTTTGTGAAAGACTTTATTTAAAAACAAAGAAAAGATTATTTTACCCGAGTTTGCCTGCCGCTTTATTTCGAAATACAAGGTTATGCTTTATAAGCCGCCATCTCGCTGAAGTGACTCTGAAGTGGATGGCTACCAGATAAATGTTTTCAAAAGAAATTATTGTTCTTTTGGTTTTCACACACACGGCAAAGACCTCCCTATTAATCGGCGCTAATGCAAAAAAGAGCCCTCGCCGTTTAGCCGTATAAAAAGCAAACATGGAAGTGTTAATTGAGGTAAAAAGTCCTCAAGATTCTCCTATAATGCCATTTATGAAAAAACTGCCATTTCGCGCGCAGGGGGAAAAAAGGGTGAAAAGAAAATTAGGGCTGCTGACAGTGACCTCTTAGCACCCTCAATTTGTCACCGATCTGCACGCATTGTTGATTGAAATTTTTAATTTGGGTGTCCTTTAGATTCGCCATGAATGGCCATTGTTGGCGGAGATGAACTCCTGCTTGCAGCGCATGCAGCAAAGGCATCTATTCAGCGCGGCCAAATGGATGCGCTCTCCCTCTCTCCCTCACTCTCACACCCTCCCAAACCCTCGCTTTCTCCTTCCTCCTCTCCCTCTCGCCACAAAATAGGTGAATAAGACTTATCAGACATGAAATGGCGGATTAATTGAATGTAGTGTGAGCCTTTGGTCGCCGCAGCTGGACGGGTTCTTTAGAAAAACACAAGGCTGCCCTAATTGTGGCCCGCACAAAAAGTATCCTTCAAATTCCTTTGCCCTAAACGAGAGCTGGAATGCCATTCACGGCCATAATGGGCCTAATAGCTGCTTAACTCAGCCCTATTGCACGGGGAGGATTTTTCCCTCCGCCGAAATATGTCTTTGTGAGCGTGTTGTTCTTTTAGGATGCCTGGCGATCCGTGCGTTTCCCATCGCGCCTGTTGATGTTTCTCCTCCTCTTCTTGTCCTGCAGCAGCAGTACCACTCAAAAATCGATGTGCTGATCGATGAGGCCTTTAAGGAAATGATCTCCTCCTTGGTCTCAAAGGTACTGCCGTCATCCATTGTCTCGGCCTCTTTTGAGCCGCCGCATTTCACAACACTGAGATTTGGCTTTTGCCCATTCTTTTCAGCTGGCCTTCAAAACGTTAAGTCTGTTGTACCTTTTCAGCAAATGCTACTTTGTCCTAAATTGTGCATAAGGCGTATGCGCTTGTCACGCAAACGTACTTCTTTGCTTTCACAGTTTGCAGCTGTTCTGGATGGGGTGTTGTCCAAACTCTCACGGTATGACGAGGGAACATTCTTCTCCTCCATCCTGTCTTTCACAGTGAGTATTTTCACGTTCATCCCACCCACACCCCTTTCCGGGATCTCATTTCGCGCTAATAAGCCAGAGATATTCAGCAGGTATTTTTTTTTTTTCTTTCTTAAAAGGTAAAAGCAGCAGCCAAATATGTGGACGTCCCAGTAAGTGTCATTTTGGACAAATGCGCATGATGCCGGCATGCCCCGTGTGGATATTTTTGCATGCCGCTTTGCGTTTGTGTGTGTGTGCGTGCGTGTGTTTTATTATTTACTTAGGGAAACAGATTCTCTATTCGGCTTTGCCAAGCGTTTCCATCTTGCTTTGTTTTTAATATTTAAAAAGGCTTAATGTGTATTATTTCATCATTACTTAACACAATTATATATTTTTTTATCATTTGCGATTCGTGGCCAAATGAAAGCAGGATTGGAGCGTCTATCAGAGCTGGCTGAGCAAGACTAATTAGCAACCCGATTGGCTTAAAATCAGTCTCACGATCTGCCACAGTGTTGACAATGGGCCGTCACAAGCAGAAAAAGATGCTAATGAATCACCAGGAACCAGGACTGTTCAGAGCGCAGACAGTGAGCAAGCAGAAAGAAAACTAACACGGGGTGAGGGAAAGACTGAGTAATCACGTGACCTCCTGAACCGAGACCGCAGTATTACAGAAGGGCCTTCTGAACAAAAACAAGAACAACAACTCATTCCAGTTAGTTCTGTGACTAATATCAGAATAGATTTTGTGTTCATACATACAGTACGATACCGTCCAAAAATCTGAAGTCAGTAAGGTTTTTAAAAGCAGTCTATCATGCTTACAGAGGCTTTTTTCTCACGAGTGCAAGTTTACATCTCACAATTCTGACTTTTTTTTCTCAGAATTTTGAGATATAAATGCTATTGTGAGTTATAAAGTCAGAATTGCGAGATACAAACCTGCATTTCTGACTTTTTTTGATACAAACAAAAAGAATGACGAGTTATAAGGTCAGAATTGCAAAATATATACTCGCAAGAGAAATTAAGTTAGAATAAACTCACAATTCTGACTTTTTTCTCGCAATTGCACTTTTATATCTTGCAATTTTGACCTTTGTTCTCAGAATTGTGTGATATGAACTCAAAATTATGAGTTATAAAGTCAGAATTGCAGGATATAAACTCACAATTGCGAGAAATAAAGTCGGCTTATAAATTGATCTTTAACTGTCGGTTTAAAACAATTCGGACTTTTTTTCTTGCAATTGCGAATTTATATTGCAATTGACTTTTCTCAGAATTGCGAGTTTGTATCTCACAATTTTGATGCAATTGCGAGAAATAAAGTCGGAATATAAAACTTGCAGTTCTGACCTATTTCTCGCATTTGCGAGTTTGTATCTCACAATTTTGAGCTTTTTTCTTGCAATTGTGTAACGTGAACTCAAAATTCTGAGTTATAAAATCAGAATTGCTGGATATAAACACAATTGCGAGAAATAAAGTTGGTATATAAACTCATAATTCTGACTTTTTTCTTGCAATTGCAAGTTTATATCACAATTGACTTTTCTCAGAATTGCGAGTTTGTATCTTCACAATTTTGACGCAATTGCGAAAAATGAAGTCGGAATATAAACGTGCAATTCTGACCTTTGCTTGCAATTGCGAGTTTGTATCTCACAATTTTGACCTTTTTTCTCGCAATTGTGTAATGTGAACTCAAAATTATGAGTTATAAAATCAGAATTGCTGGATATAAACTCACAATTGCGAGAAATAAAGTCGATATATAAACTCACAATTCTGACTTTTTTCTTGCAATTGCGAGTTTATATCACAATTGACTTTTCTTAGAATTGCGAGTTTGTGTCTTCACAATTTTGACTCAATTGCGAGAAATAAAGTCAGAATATAAACGTGCAATTCTTACCTTTTTCTCGCAATTGCAAGTTTGTATGTCACAATTTTGATCTTTTTTTCTCGCAATTGTGTAATGTGAACTCAAAATTATGAGTTATAAAATCAGAATTGCTGGATATAAACTCACAATTGCGAGAAATAAAGTCAGAATATAAACTCACAATTCTGACCTTTTTCTTGCAATTGCAAGTTTATATCGCAATTGACTTTTCTTAGAATTGCGAGTTTGTATCTCACAATTTTGACGCAATTGCGAGAAATAAAGTCGGAATAAAAAACTTGCAGTTCTGACCTTTTTCTCACATTTGCGAGTTTGTATCTCACAATTTTGACCTTTTTTCGTGCAATTGTGTAATGTGAACTCAAAATTCCGAGTTATAAAATCAGAATTGCTGGATATAAACACAATTGCGAGAAATAAAGTCGGTATATAAACTCATAATTCTGACTTTTTTCTTGCAATTGCAAGTTTATATCGCAATTGACTTTTCTCAGAATTGCGAGTTTGTGTCTCACAATTTTGACGCGATTGCGAGAAATAAAGTCAGAATATAAACGTGCAATTCTGACCTTTTTCTCACGATTGCAAGTTTGTATCACACAATTTTGACCTTTTTTCTCAAAATTGTGTGTTGTGAACTCAAAATTACGAGTGATAAAGTCAGAATTGCGGGATATAAACTCACAATTGTGAGAAATAAAGTAGGAATTTAAACTTGTAATTCTGACTTTTTCGCAGAATTGTGTGATAAAAACTGATAAATGTTGCGTTATAAAGTCACAATGGCTGGATATAAACTTGAAATAAATAACTTTTTTCTTGCAATTGCAAGTTTATATCTCACAATTATGACTTTTTTTCTCAGAATTGCTCATTTGTATGTCATAATTTTGACTTTTCTTCTCGCAATTGTGTGATGTGAACTCAAAATTACAAGTTATAAAGTCAGAATTGTGGGATATAAACTCACAATTGCAAGAAATAAAGTCAGAATATAAACTCGCAATTCTGACTTTTTTCTTTTTTTTTGCAATTGTTAGTTTATATCTCACAATTCTGAGAAAATTCAGAATTGCGAGATAAAAAGTTGCAGTCACCCTGTTTTATTATTTATTCAGTGGTGGGAAATGGGCCTCTTTAAGATAATGATATACAGTGGCTCTAAAAAGTATTTGAACACCTGAGTCACACTTAAAAATGTATAAATGTCATTTTGTTAGATAAAACAAAAATCTAAAAACACATGTATGAGACCTTTTCTCAAAACTACCTTTTTTGTCTCTTTTAACAAGAACTAGACCCAGATTAAATTTGCTGACATTTTTCTGTGCTGATTTTAGTGGGGAATCTGTGGAATGAAATTTAAACATTGTAAAATGTTCAACAGGGCTGAGAGAACTACACTTTTTTTGGCAGATGAAAGCATTATCAAATTAGCCAAAATATTTAATATACAAACACACAAGGGCCGGGAATGTTTGGATTTCCACAGAATTGGAACACCCGTTATTAACAGTTTTTCTGTGGCATTTTGTGAATGCAGAGTCCGTGTGGGCCTAAGTTTAATCAAAAAGTGATTTTTAGTGGATGTATGTTGTTAGTTCCTTTTAAGTTCACACAGGTGTTCTGAAGAATAATCACAGGTGGAATTCATCACATTAACCATCCGTGATTGACTTACATTTCGCCACCAAAAAGTGTTTAAATAGTTTTTGACTACTATTTTGAGCTACTTTTTATCATTTAAAAACAAAAACAAATTTTCTTTAAAAATACTAAACTTCTGATATTTTATCTAATGCAATAACATTCATACATATAGTATCTAAATGTTTTGTCTCGATTTTAAACAGTTTACCTTTTGCTTTATTATTTGCAACTTTAAAAATCTTTAAAAACTTAAACTTTTTAAACTGTGCTATAAAAAAATATTACACTTGATTTTTCATTTTATCTAATGCGATAATATTCATACATATTTATGTGACTTAACTGTCTAAATTTGTTTTTGTTGATTTTGAACAGTTTACCTGTCATTTTATCATCTGTATCTTAATTTTTTTAACCTAAAAAATTGTACTGTAAAAGTACAAACTGTGCTTGTGCACTTGATTTGATATTTTATATAATGCAATAGTATTCATGCATACAGCATTTAAGTGTCAAAAAACATTTTGCTTTGATTTTGAAGTTTGTCTTTTAATTTGTCATTTGCAGCTCAAAAAAAAACTTAAATGATTTGCTTTAAAAGTGTGTTTGTGCTTTATTTCTTTAAAACATGCACATATTTGATATTTTATATAATGCAGTAGCATTCATGCATACAGCATTTAAGTGTCAAAACACATTTTGTTTTGATTTTGAACAGTTTATCTTTTAATTTGTCATTTGCAACTTAAAAAAACCCTAAAACTTAAATGATTTGCTTCAAAAGAGGGCTTGTGCTATATTTCTTTAAAACCTGCACTTGATTTGATATTTTATATAATGCAATAGCATTCATTCATACAATATTTAAGTGTCAAAATACATTTTGTTTTGATTTTGAAGTTTATCTTTGAATTTGCAACTTAAAAACTTAAAAACCTTAAATGATTTGCTTCAAACGTGTGTTTATGCTATATTTCTTTATAAAATGCACTTGATTTGATATTTTATATAATGCAACAGCATTCATGCATACAGCATTTAAGTGTCAAAAGATTTTGTTTTGATAGTATTAGTATTTTTTTTTTTGAAGTTTATCTTTGAATTTGCAACTTTAAAACTTAAACCTAAATTATTAGCTTCAAAAGTGAGCTTTTGCTATATTTCTTTAAAAAAATCCACTTGATTTGATAGTTTATCTAATGCAATAGCATTCATGCATACAGTATGTAAATGTCAAAATACATTTTGTTTTGATTTTGAAGTTTATCTTTTAATTTGCAACTTAAAAACTTAAATTATTTGCTTCGAAAGTGTGCTTGTGCTATATTTCTTTAAAACATGCACCTGATTTGATATTTTGTCTAATGCAATAGCATTCATGCATACAGCATTTAAGTGTCAAAACACATTTTGTTTTGATTTTGAACAGTTTATCTTTTAATTTGTCATTTGCAACTTAAAAAAACCCTAAAACCTAAATTATTAGCTTCAAAAGTGAGCTTTTGCTATATTTCTTTAAAAAAATCCACTTGATTTGATAGTTTATCTAATGCAATAGCATTCATGCATACAGTATGTAAATGTCAAAATACATTTTGTTTTGATTTTTAAGTTTATCTTTGAATTTGCAACTTAAAAAACTACATTATTTGCTTCGAAAGTGTGCTTGTGCTATATTTCTTTAAAACATGCACATGATTTGATATTTTATAATGCAATAGCATTCACGCATACAGCATTTAAGTGTCAAAACTTTTTTTTTTTTTTGAAGTTTATCTTTGAATTTGCAACTTTAAAACTTAAACCTAAATTATTAGCTTCAAAAGTGAGCTTTTGCTATATTTCTTTAAAAAAATCCACTTGATTTGATAGTTTATCTAATGCAATAGCATTCATGCATACAGTATTTAAGTGTCAAAATACATTTTGTCTTGATTTTCAACAGTTTATCTTTTGTCATTTACAAAAAAAAAAAATTAAATATATTTGAAATGTGTGCTTGTGCTATATTTCTTTAAAAAAAAATACACTGTTTAATGCAATAACATTTTTATACACTTTTACGTGTCTGAATATGTTTTTGATATTATAAAAAAAGTCACTATTTCACTTCAAAAGTGTGCTTATGCTATATCTCGCAATTCTGACTTTTTTTCTCAGAATTTTGTGATATAAACAATTGCAAGTTATAAAGTCAGAACTGGGAGATAAAAACTTGCAATTCAGACTTTTTTTCTCAGAATTGCGTGATATGAACTCAATCAGAATTGTGACTTTTTTTCTCACAACTGCGAGTTTATACCTCACTGACTTTTTTCCTCAGAATTTTGATATAAACTTGCAGTTGCAAGTTATAATGTCCAATTCTTATAATACTTTTTTTTCGAAGTTTATCTATTTCATTTGAAACCAAACAATGTCTTTATGTGAAATATTTTGTGTTTTGTGCACAAGTATGCTTGTGCTATCTAATCCTTCAGATAAACGATACTCGGTGTGATATTTTGTACTTATTGGTTCTTAGGCTTGACTTGAGTGTCCAAATACTTTTAGGAACTCGTTGCACAGCAAACAGAAGAGATTAAGAACAGAAAAGTCAGTAAAACCATCTGAGCTCTCAGCATTGGCTCCCCGTGTTGTGCAGCGGGCGAACACCCCATCTCCCCCTCAAATTCTACCGTCACCTCCACCTTGCGCTTTTGTGCAGAAGGAACGCTGCTCCATGTAAGCCCTTTTCACAGCTCCCGCTGAAGCCGGGGAGGGAGGGAAGAACCTGGCTGCGGTCTGGCCTTTGGCACTGAACATTTCTGGGCTCTTGTCACGAAAGGTTAAGCTCCTCTGCTCCTTTGTGAAGGCTGCCATTCAAGCGTCGGGGCTTTCTGGCGAGACGCCCTCCCGATAGCGCTCTGTTAACACACTCGTTCGCACATTCACACCCACGGCTCGAATCTGCGCTCGCATTAGTGCTACCACAACAAAGTATTTACTCAAAACTTGCACAAACGCACTTCACACGCTCTCTACTTCGGCACCGCACACACACACACACACACATGCGCGCGCTCCCACACACCTGCACCTGGACAGTGAATGAGGCAGTGGCAGGAAGCCAGGCTAGCAGCTCTGTGTAATTACTGCGCATTTCGTCTCCCCTTCCCTTTCTCCTCTGTTTCCCATCCACGCCATTTATCCGCTCAGCTTAACCAGTCATTAACCTGGCCTTAATCGCACCGTCCCACACCTCTCCATTTATTCATTCACACACGGCCCACACCCAACCGTCGTGGCATTGTCTGGCCTGACGGATCGGGCCTGTCCCTCGGTCCTCCGGTTGGATTTCGTGCGAGAAGATCGTGTTTTCGCGTGCTTATCGGTCCATCGCTGGCTTTGTCGTCCTGTCAGAGAGATGGAAGGAAGGGCGTTGGGTTAAAAAGACCCCGTCTTGTTTCCACCCAAGTGCCTTTTATGGGGTCGCAGGTGACTGCCATGATACGTCAACGATTATACGCTTGGCTCTGCACAGGAAGTGGCAGTTTTCTGCCCTTCGTGATAATATAATATACGTCTGCGAAGACCTCTGAAGACCTCTCACTCAACATGATGTGAAGTCCTCTTGAGATCCCAGTCATATTTGATCAAGTGCTGTTTGTCTGGATATCGGCCCACTGTGGATGCGGTCACGAGGTTATACTGTACCATCCAGTGAGTGTTGAATGAAAGGTTTGAACGTGAGGGGTTGCTAAATTTAATTAGTGACGCTACTACAAAACTTGAAATCATATGAAAGATGAATAAATAGGCTTTCTATTGATGTATGGTTTGGGACAGTATTTGGCCGAGATACAACTGTTTGAAAATCTGGAATCTGAGGGTGCAAAAAAATCAAAACATTGAGAAAATCACCTTTAAAGTTGTCCAAATGAAGTTCTTAGCAATGCATATTACTAATCAAAAATTGAGTTTTGACATATTAACAGTAGGAAATTCACAAAATATCTTCATGGAACATGATCTTTACTTAATATCCTAATGATTTTTGACATAAAAGAAAATAATTTTGGCTATTCCTACAAATATACCCATGCTACTTCCGACTGGTTTTGTGGTCCAGGGTCACACATATATAAGTATATTATTTTGTTACGTATATTAGTTATATATATTAGTATATTAGTAGAAATATATTAGTGCCGTGCAATGATTAATCGCATCCAAAATTTTTGTTTACATAATATATGTGTGTGTACTGTGTATATATAAATACACACACATACAGTATATATTTAGAAAATATATATAAACATAACATATTTTTCTTAAATATATCCATGCATGTGTGTATATTTATATATACATAATATACACAGTACACACACATCTATTACGTTAACCAAAACCTTTATTTTGGATGCAATTAATCGTGATTACACATTGCACAGCACTAAAATATAAATATTACATATATGTGGACCACATAACCAGTCTTAAGTCGCTGGGGTATATTTGTAGCAATAGCCAAAAATACACTGTATGGGTCAACATGATTGATTTTTCTTTTATGGCAAAAATCATTAGGAAATTAAGTAAAGATCATGTTCCATTAAGATATTTTGTAAAATTCCTACTGTAAATATATCAAAACTTAATTTTTGATTAGTAATATGCATTGCTAAGAACTTAATTTGGACAACTTTAAAGGTTTTCTCAATATTTTGATTTTTTTGCACCCTCAGATTCCAGATCAATGGAAAGCTTATTTATTCAGCTTTCTGGTGATGTATAAATCGCAATTTCAAAAAATTGACACTTATGACTGGTTTTGTGGTCCAGGATCACATATTTCTTAAATATATACATGTATGTGTGTATATTTGTATGTACATATAAATATACAAAGTACACACACATATTATGTCAGCACAAACTTTTATTTCGAATGCGATTAATCGTGATTAATCGATTGTGACAGCACTAATGCAAAGCAAATTTGATCATCGAACATGATCTTTACTTAATATCCTAATGATTTTTGGCATAAAATAAAATTTTGAATAACAATATAATTTTAGTCTATTTAATTTAATTATCCTTAAGTCGCTTTTTTTGTTTTGGTGAGGGATAAATCTGGTTTAGATCAAATGATATATAGATTGGCAATTATGTTCAATAAGGCTGCATTTAAAAATACAGTAAAACTTTAATAACGTGAAATATTATTCCGATTTTAAATAACTATTTTCGGTTTTAATATGTTTTAAAATGTAATTTATTCCTGTGATGCAAAGCTGATTTTTCAGCAGCCATTATTCCAGTCTTCAGTGTCACATGATTCTTCAGAAATTGCTGCTTAAGAAACTTATTATCAGTGTTAAAAACATTTGTGCTGTTTAATATTTTACTGAAAACCATGATACATTTTTTAGGGTTCTTTGTGAAAAAAAAAAGGCTATTTTTCATATAGACCCGTTAAATTACGAGTAGGTTGTAGTTACACCGTAGCACTCTAGTCACATTGGACCTTCATTCGGTCATATGACCAACACACATTTCGCAGGAAGAGAGGCCTGACAAGAACAGGAGGTTGATATTCGGTTGTCTCTTTGCACTCTAATATAAAGGGGGTTTTCCAGCATTCAAGCCCTCAAGCTACATCAGCCCTTGAGTCATGGGTGGGAAACGTGTCACAGCAATTACAGCACTATTAGGACATTTTTTTTCCTGTTTTAACAGCCCCAGTGTGAATAGAAATGTTTTCCACAGGTAAAAGGATTGCTTTTAACAGGGTTTAAGTGTCGCAGGTGCTTTTTGGTACTTTTTTTTTATTTTAAATAAGTGTACATGTGTTTTTCGTTTTTTAAAGCATTTTATCAAACATCATTCAGCAGGCTGAGATGGTGGTGGTGGCTGTCAGCGTGTCGGTATTTGTGTTTTAACTTGGTATTGAATTTGCTCACCTTGGGATGCAAAGAAAATATTTGAATTAAAGGTGTACTAAGTCATTTTTTGTTTAGCTTTTGCTGTCTGATGCAACTGCACAATAACTTCATACTAATACTTAGATAATGTCATTTCACAAATACCAGCTGGTATTTATTAATAATAATCTCTGCTTGGTCAGTTGTGACCCTGGACCACAAAACCAGTCTTAAGCAGCACGGGTATATTCGTAGCAATAGCCAAAAATAAACTGTATGGGTAAAAATGATCGATTTTTACAGGCAATTTTCTCAATATTGTTTTTTTTTTCACCCTCAGATTCCAGATTTTCAAATAGTTGTATCTCGGCCAAATATTGTGCTGTCCTAACAAACCATCCCATCAATGGAAAGCTTATTTAGCTTTCAGATGATGTATAATTCTCAATAAAAAAAAAAATGACCCTTATGACTGGTTTTGTGGTCCAGGGTCAACAAGGAAAGAATAACAATAAAGGCCCATTTACACCAAGACGAATATCAATGTTATGAGCATATACTGCAGATTTTGGTACAATAAGAAATAACGTATTAGAATAACCAGGTCATGTGATCTCAAAAAACAATGTTGTGTCAGAAATATTGTACGTCTTTGGATGTAAAATGTTTCACTTAGTACACCTTTATGAAAGTAAAGTTTGAATGACTCATTATTAATCATCTGCATGTCTTCTGTCCAAATTTGCTTTGCATTAGAGCTGTCAAATCGATTAATCACGATTGATCGCATTCGAAATAAAAGTTTGTGCTGACATAATATATGTGTGTGTACTGTGTATATTGTACATATAAATATACACATATATTTAAGAAATATATGTAATATGTACTTTTGTGCTGTGCAACGATTAATCACAATTAATCACATCCAGTGTTGGGGGTAACATATTACAAGTAACGTGAGTTACGTAATATTATTACTTTTTCCAAGTAACTAGTAAAGTAGCGTATTACTTTTTAATTGACAAGAAAATATCTGAGTTACTTTTTTTCAATTAAGTAACACCAGTTACTTTTACCCCCATTTATTGATTAAAAGCTCTCCTGTCCGCATATTGAGAGAAATCGGGAGTAAGATGTTAGTTCTAGAATAAATGTGAACATGCATTAATTCATCTCACAAAAAACAGATTCAGTATTCCTCAAAATTAATAAAAACAGTGAAATTCAACTCAGAATATGACGCAAACCTGCAATAATTAAATACGTTCAATAATACAAATATTCTTTATGCATTTAATCCCATTTTATTAACCGATGTATTTGCTGCCAGCCTTCAATGATCCAGTTCAACCATACTAATAAGCTAATGAGTTGACATTTTTTTCTTCTGCGCTCTACTGTACAGACGTGAATTTACTTTTCTCAAAGCGGCATCTTTTGGTGAAAAGGCTTTTACATTTGCCAAAAATATAACTTTTTTATATTAAAAACAAATAAGCAAGCCCTGCCAAGATTTAAAAAGTAACGCAAAAGTAAAGTAATGCATTACTTTCCATAAAAAGTAACTAAGTAACATAATTAGTTACTTTTTTAGGGAGTAACTCAATATTGTAATGAATTACTTTTAAAAGTAACTTTCCCCAACACTGATTGCGTCCAAAATAAAGGTTTTGGTTGACATAATATGTGTGTGTGCTGCGTATATTATGTATAAATAAATATACACACATGCATGGATATATTTAAGAAAAATGTTATGTTTATATATATTTTCAAAATATATACTGTAAGTTTGTGTATTTATATATACATAGTACATATACACAGTACACACACATATATTATGTAAACAAAAACTTTTATTTTGGATGCGATTAATCATTGCACAGCACTAATATATATATATACTTATATATATACTCTCCCACCGTTAATATATCAAAACTTAATTTTTGATTAGTA
This sequence comes from Labeo rohita, assembly GCF_022985175.1. NCBI lineage: Eukaryota > Metazoa > Chordata > Actinopteri > Cypriniformes > Cyprinidae > Labeo > Labeo rohita. The sequence goes on from NC_066893.1 coordinate 11,154,514, forward strand.
ATATGCATTGCTAAGAACTTATTTTGGACAACTATAAAGGCGATTTTATCAATATTTTGACTTTTTTTTTGCACCCTCAAATTCCAGATATTCAAATAGTTGTATCTCTGCCAAATATTGTTCTTTCCAAATATTGACCCTTCTGACTAGTTTTGTGGTCCAGGGTCACATGTATATTAGTATATTAGTATAATAATATCATGATACACTAATATATATAACATAAATCATATACACAAACTTATTTTGTACACGATTAATCGCAATTAATCGATTTGACAGCACTTCTTTGCATCAAAAAATTGAAATGACTAAGAATGAATAAGTCTTATAACCATATTGACTTTGAGTCCTTTACTCTCAACAGAAACCTGGTATGGATCTAGCAGACACGTACATCACCTTTGTACGACAGAACCAGGATATTCTGCGAGACCGAGTGAGCGACGAGATGTACACCGAGAAAATCTTTGACGTAAGTTCCTACCAGTCAAAGAACACACTATAAATGAGATTCAGTTTCTCCCTGCTGCTTTCAAACACCGTTAGCTACAGAAATGTTTCATAATAAGTCTACAGATCAATGCAAAGCCAGCAGAATTATTTCAACCAAGTGCCAATGAATGTGAATAACCATTCCGACATCGCATTCTATTTCTTTTTGAACCCATCTCGGTTCTTTTCCAATAGCGTTCCCGCCGTATCTCCTCAGCTGTGGGTATTGTAAAGCCGAGGCTGAGGGAGGTGAAAAGGGGTGGGGAAAGTTTTTGTAAGAAGAGGCAATGAGGCCTCACCAAGAGCACTCATCAGCCCACTGTGACCACTTCCAGTGCCTGAGCACTCACCCGGGGCTCCTGTTGACCTGTTTACTCTCAAACAACGTCGAGAGAGAGGTACAAGGCGCAAACGCGTACATCTCGCGTCTTAATATTGTTTAGAACACACTGCTCATCCTTCCGAGCCGCTTTCAGAGGCAGCAGATCTATAGAGCGGCACAAACAGATTGCCTTCGAAAACTTTCTATTCCGAGCCAGATTGGAGAGATGCAGTGTTTGATGTCTTCTCTTGATTTATTAGACCTTTGCCGAGGCCGCCGATGGAGACAGGCAGGCGGGATAGAGGTGCCCTGCACACCAGCAGCCCCTAATGTGTGTCACATGTTCACAGTCATGCACCGAGAGCGAGCCGAGAGAAGGGTCGGCGTGTGTCACCGCAGAAGCTTCCACGTCTAGCAGCCTTACGAATCCGTCTGTTTCAAAACATTTAATCTAATTCGTATCTCTGGATGGCGAAAAGTTTGGGCGTGAATATATTTGAGCGTCTCTTCTTAAGGACGAGCCGCTCTACCGTTGAGTGTTGACGAAAGCGTTTGAGGAAATAAGAAATCAGTCGCCGCATGCCCTTGCAGGCTGCGTGTGTGTTTGTCCGGGGCGCTAAATCACTGTGATTAGCGGAGCGATGAGGTTTGCACGGCGAGGGGCCGCGGCCCTCAGCCTGGTCACAGGTGCGGAGGCTGCCCTCCCCTGCCTCCCTAATGAACCAGACAAGTGGACACTTAAGCGTGGAATTACTGACGGAGATTCGTCTGATATGAAGAAATGCGTTGCCGTTCTTTCACCTCCAACAATTAGGGCACAGTCATCTGTTTCCCAACCAGCCTAAGTGCTTCAATTAAGTGGCGTCTCATCTTTCCGTTTCGCCCGCTTTTTTTGTTAACTGCAGGAGCGGACTTTGCTGATTACTGGTGTGCTGTTTGGATTCATTTGCGCGCCTGTAAAGCCTGACGTTAAATTACACTGGAAGCTCAATGAAAACGGGCCTAAGTGATGTATTTCGCCAGTAAACACGATGCGGTCTTGCTTCCACATGTGCGTGAAAGCACATTCTAAGCGCCTGGACAATCAAATCTCAGTCTTTTTAACTTTTGTCGACGTGAGCTAATGATTTCCGAAATGAAATCACCGGGCTGAACGCAAACACAAGCTGGTGTCAGAGGTTCTCGCGCAAAACCGATTCACAGTCTGATCGCTGCTGATTAAAAAACCGTCGTCTTTCATTGAAAAGGCCGGTAATTATATAAGGTGTCCTCGCGTGAAGCAATATGCAAAGTAAAGGTGTTTTGGACTGCGAGGTGACCCCTTCATACAGAGATTCAAGTGTTAGCCCTGTAATTAGTAGGTTCGGTATCTTTAAGTTGGTTATTATGTGCCAAGGCAACCTCAGATGATACTTGGGGCACGAGAAGGTACTTGCTGTAAGTTCAGTAATGAGAAATGAAGTAATGACTCTTAATGAATATTTAATACGCTGAATAGGTAATCGACGGTTTCTTGCTGGTTCTTTGCACAAACGAAGCTCGGTGTGTAATAAAAGTTATTTTTAAGGAGCGCCAAATTCAGAGCAGATGTGAATTTTTCAAGGCGTAATCGAACGAGAAAAACCCACATAAAGGGAACTTTTGACATTAACCAAAAGCGGCTTTTTCTTTGACGCCCCGTGTAGGTCACGTCTTTTATTTGCTTAAAGTACTGAGGGTTTTGTGCATTACATGTTCGTCCCCTTCAAGGTTTATCTTTCTCTTTCTCCCATGCACAGCAATGGTACAACTCTTTGATGAAGGCGGTGTGCGCCTGGCTGACGGACAGACTCGACCAGCAGCTGCATGTTTACCAACTCAAAACTCTCATCAAGATTGTCAAGGTAAAAAAAGAATACGGCGTGAAGAAGTTTTTGTTCGAAACTCTGTTGATGCTAATTGACCATGACAAGAGTGTCAAGTTCAGCTTGGCTGCACAACGAATTCCATTACCATGAGAATGAGAGATTAATTAGTACACGAGTGCCGTTTCAGGCGAATCCTGATGTACGAGAAGTCAAAAAGTAAAATCGACTTGTCCTTAAACTATTTCATTGTCCTCCGTGCTTGTTTTCGCTCTTTATTTGCAGAAGTCGTACCGTGACTTCAGGCTGCAGGGTGTGTTGGACGGCACCTTGAACAACAAGAGCTACGAGACCGTTTACAACCGGCTCACTATCGAGGAAGCCACGGCGGCCGTGTCGGCCGCGGATGGTCTGCAGGGCATTACCATGAGGGACAGCGATGAAGAGGAGGGTTAACGTCCCACCTACTGGACGGTCATAAACTTGATACGAAGAGGTCGAATACCAGCTCTCCTGATTGGAGCTCACGCTTCATGCTCCCCAGCCAGTGCTACACTGCCCTCTTGTCTAAGCCGATGTCACCACGCTTGTATAAAACTCTCATTGGCCACTTACAGACAGCTAAAGTGTCTCTGTCGTTCTGTATTTGATGTGCAGTGATACGGTGGCTCATCGCAAGGCGAGCTCGAATAGCGGGAAGCACTTGTAGGCACAAATTTACCCACAAAGAATCAGCTGATGATTTCTAAGTGTATCATAGACACGGCGTACCACAGTCAAAGCTAGAAATACAGAGCGTGAGGGAAGTAGCGTCTGCTTATGTGCTTTTTTTTTTTTTTTGCATCAGCTTCGGATCCTCAGGCCAAAGCTCCAGATATGGTGGATGAAACGCTAGCTGTTCACTGTTTATTCGATGAAGTCGTGACACTGTTCCACTCAATAGCTATGAATTCACATTCAGATTCTTCTGTAGAAGTAACCGTTGAGTGTGTCATATATAGTATGCTGTCAATGTCCAATGTTTCAGATGAAAGAAAATGTCACTGGATTTTAACAAGAGATGTATATTTCTATTGTCTTCGTGCACCTGAGATTGCCCAGGTGTCTTAAGTGTTACAAATAAAGTGTTTTTAATGTCACTTCTCTGGTCTTTTTTTATGCTTTGCATGAAAGTATTATAAATGACACACATGAAGGCTGAGTGCTTATATATGAAACATTTAAAAATCTGTTTAAACAACATGCTTTTTTGAAGGGCATTTTTAAGATATTTATCATATCATATGTCACATAACATTTTAGGTAAGTGGAAATTATGTTTGTTAACCAAGGAATAAGCAACACTCTTAAAACATGTATTAATGCTTAAATATGATGTCCTTACATATTCAACATTTTTATTTTATTTAGATATCGTTTCAGACACTATTAAAAATCATGACAGCTGTTGGTCTCGGTATCAAATCCATTTAGTCTGCGGTTTTCCGTATGTTCATTTCAGCATCACTTTAAATGGCCTTTACTGAACAATTCAAAAATAAAGAAATGGAATTCTATTCATAGCAACGCATTGCTAAAATATCTTACCATACAACAACTTTTAACTCCATTATTTTTAGACGTCTACACTAAATAAGACTTAGGTCATAATAACATAAAATATTTTTAAATTATAATTTTGCTAAAACGTCGAATGAGATATAAAAACAGACTGTTGCAGCTAAAACATAACACATTTACCTAATGTTAACTGTTTACCACTTGCTGTTCAAGTCTGATATATAAAATTTAAACTGCATTTAAAATGATCTGAATTCGTCGTCCATTTTGGGGATTTAATTTGATAATTTCGTTTTAGCCTTCCAGTCTAGAGACCTTGAAGAAACACTCTGCTATTATTATTTTTCCATAAATATGAGGTTAAAAATGTCAAGGCTTCAGTGTCGGAAATAAATCGCAATTTCTGTCATCGAGTCATGCTAATTATATTTCTTACTGAAATGTACTTTGTACTATTATGTAGCAAAAATAGGCATTGGAAATTATATGCGTATCATCATTTTAAATCATATTATTAGCTACTAAGCTAAACCTTGGATATATTTCTTACATTCAGATCACCGCTTGACTGAGCGTATTTTTTAATTTAATACGGTCGCCAAAAACAAAAGCAAAAAACATGACATTCTTGAAATACACAGTAAGCAAAACGAAACATATTAAGACGCATTGTGCCTTGATATCATCACAGAGGATTTCTTTTTTCGTTTTGCCTTCGCCCAGCTGAGGAAATCTGAGGAGCAGCATATGACAACAGTGAGGCGACTGCTTATTATGTGAAAAAGCTCCAAATTGCAGGTTATTTGACACCCATCTGCTTCCAATTGAACAGCAGTCAAAATTAGCAATGTTCTAAAGTCGCCCTGAAAACACAAACATTATCATTTTAGCGCATTTATCTTAGTGCTGAGCGTCAACAGCCGTTGTATAAAAAGAGATATTACAAAGTATTTGAGAATAACTATTTTAAAGCCACCAAATGCCATCGACGCACTCATTTTCCATATATATGTTACCTTTTAAACCGAATAATCCTTCACGAAAAAAGTCTTCGCATCGAATCAGTGTCAATTGTATTTCACACCGAGCTGCCACTTTTCATTTCTGCTTTTGCTGGCGGACTGACTGTAACGCGCTCGACTCTCTCTCACTCTCTCTCATGGCATGATCTCAGCTCCTTGGAGGCGTTTTGCTGTTAATACCTCTCGTTTGGCGCACAATTCCCAGATGAATGTCCTCACGAGTTTGCGTTTGGAAACGAAGGTCGTCTGATGCGAAATTTAGCTTTTCATTATCGTTTCATCTGTGGGTGACGCGTGACGGAAAACCATCGAATGGTCGCGTGAAATTTCGCTAATGAGACGCAAATAATTATTTTTTTATTTCATATTAAACTGTAATATGAATAGACATAATAGGGGAACAATCTGTGAATTCATTGTAGGCTGAATCTGATAACAGGTGCTGCTGGAATCGACTGTGGAGACTGGGAAGTGTTGTAACACGGGGTGAGCTGTAACACCAACAGTTTAACCAATTAAAATTAACTACAGGGGTAAAATTACGATCATACGTGACCAACAGCCCCCTGAGGTGACATTATAAGACTTAGTATTAAAAAACGAAACGAACAGGACAATATGCTACATTTGTCTGTGGATCAAAAACATACTGTTTTACGTTTACGTCAATACTGCTGTTTTTTAGAGTTACACTCTAAAATGGACTGAACTGTTGTTTCAAAATTGCTATATGGCTGGCTTAAAATGATCCAAAATAGGTTGTAAATTATAAAATCAGACACATACTAGAGGCATCAGCAATAATCAAAAGGTGTACGTTTATTAATAAGCAATTTAAAAATGTTTATTAATTAATGATTTAGACAACTTATTAATAAATGTTCATTTACTGAACATACTAATGCATTTTAATTTCCAACCTATTTTGGGTTCGTTTTAAGCAAGAAATACACTGATTTTTAAGCAATAGTTTTAACATTTATCCCAGTCGCTGGGTTTGTCCGTATTATTTAATTATTATTTATTCAACTTATTAATAAATGTTCATCCACTAAACATATTAATAAAACGTTAATTTCCGACCTATTTTGGGTTCATTTTAAGCAAGAAATACAGTCATTTTTAAGCAGTAGTTGAGATAAAACTACCCAGAAGACTGGGTTAAACATTTAACCCAACCGCTGGCTCAAAACAACCCAGTCGTTGGGTTTTTCACCCAGCATTAGAGTGTGGGCTATTATATGTATTTGTTCCAATTTTTTATTTGCCGTTTCGAATTAAAATTTGCCATATTTTTGTTTTAAATGAAAATGTTCAAAAAGTAAATTTGATTAGGCTACCACTTTCATGTTTTTTTTTTTTTTCTGCTAGAATTACAAATCACGGTTTGTAACAAACGTTTAAACAGTTTAGGTAAACGTTGTAGATTTGTATCTGACAAATACACCCAGAAAACGTTTAAACAAAATCGCTAAATCAAAATATCGTTTCCATTCAGTGTTATTCACCCTCGATTTGTGTTTGCTTTACTTCACTCGTCAAGAAAAAAAAATACCAGTCCTAAACAAAGTATGTTGTTATAATATCGCCTTCCAGTCCAACCAAAAAAAAAGTGCGAAAATGCGGTTTCGAATCAGGTAATTCAAGAGTTTTCATATGTCAAATGTTGACAAACATGACGCGAGGTACAATGATGTCACAGCGAGGCGCTAGGGGACCGGAGATTCGCCCAGCGCTTTACAGTGCTAATAAAGAGCACCTTCTTGAGTTAGTCACCCACAGCAGTGTGTAGGACAAGTGCAGGGAGAGAGAGGAAAAAAAGCCGCTGTAGTGATTGATATAACTAAATCGAGCATCTGGGCTGCTTTACGCGTCTTTGACGTGCGCGCGTGGTGAGCCCTGAGTTGCGCTATTGACAAAACACTCTTTATTGAGCAATCCGGGGCGGACATAAGTGCTGATTGTCCGCAATTGACAAGCGGCGGAGCAGCCAGGGGGGCCTTTGCGCTTGATGATGTCTTTTCTTGCGGGTCACTGAGAGGAATCAAACTTATCTACAAAAGGAGGACACAGGTACAGGTGCTGCGCTCAAGTCATGGACAGCGCGCTGTACCACTCAGCGGGAATATTCGGCGCCCCTTCGGCTTCGACGGGAGGAAGCATGATCGCGAGTTCCAAACCTCTCGCTTTTTCGATCGAAAGGATTATGGCCAGGACGCCCGAACCAAAGTCGATACCGTTCCCGAACTTGTTCCACGCTCCCGTGGGGAAAGCGGAGCCCAAGCAGTCTCCCGCGCCGCTGCACTGCATGATCCCCCTCATGCCGCTCGCCTGCGAGCCGCCTCATAAACTTCACGTCAATGGATTAGACCACCCTGACGCTTTTCCCTACAACGCGAACGAGCTGCTGAGCCTCGGCTTGAATTACAAGAACGAACAGCAAGACGCGACGACCCCGTCGGCCATAGGACAGTACAAACTCTTCCGGCCGCGCGTGGTCAACCAGTCGTCGTTCCACGCCATGGGCGCCGCCGTCTGTTACCTGAACTGCGGGGAAACCGCGTGTCCGCCTCACGCGGGTCTGGTGAACCTACACCCCATGGCGTCGTATCTCCTCAACACGCCGCTGCACGGCCGTCAGAAGAGCCTGTTCTCCTCGGAGAAGAGCAAACCGGGCGCCGCGGCGGACAGGTGTCCCCCTCCCGGCGTGTCTTTTAAGGAGCTTTCTCACTCTCACCTCCACCATTACATGAAGGAGAGCGCGCACATCTTGTCGGAGAAGTTGTTCAAGAACTCCGCGGCCAAACTAAACAGCGGCTCTCCTCAAACCAAACCAAAGGTGTTCACCTGTGAAGTTTGTGGCAAGGTGAGACGAGCGAGATCGATCTTCTGTTTTAGCACACATTGCATCCACTTTTTTTTTAACGCAGTTTGCAATTTTCAGGTGTTCAACGCGCACTATAATTTAACGCGTCACATGCCGGTTCACACGGGCGCCAGACCGTTCGTCTGCAAAGTGTGCGGCAAAGGGTTCAGACAAGCGAGCACCCTGTGTCGCCATAAAATCATCCACACTCAGGTAATTATGCGCTGATTTTACAAATAACTATTTACATCATATTTCTGCTGAAGGTGTAATATCTCAAAGCAGTTTGCTAACATACACTGAAAAAGCTGTAGGTGTAAAAACAAATTTCATTTGCCTTTAAATTTCACAGTTACAAAGAAAAGAAACATCGAATTAAATGTGAAATGGTATTTTCTTGTAAATAGCGGTTTTATTTACATTTCAACTGTAGTACTATTTTGTAATTCCGTTACATTTTATTTATTGGTAAATATAGTGCTATATATAATACATGTATTGTTTTTAATAAAAGAAAATTATAATTCAGAATCCATAAATATCTGCTTTAAGCAATTTTCAAGTAAAGACTAAAATCATGGAATAAAAGGAGGCATGCTGTTTTATATTTTCTTTGTCTCCATTGTATGATTTATTTTTAAGTTTTTGGATTTAGTTGACGAATCAATGGTTTAAGTTTAAAAATTATGAAAGGAAAAAAATATATAATAACGAAAAATGAGAAATTCACCTATTCATATAATAATAATAATAATAATAATAATAATAATAATAATCAAATTATTCAGACTCATTTCGGACTAATTTCTGTTTATCCGATATCATCGAAATTTGTCGGTAAAGTAAAATAAAATGTTTTTTCTTTCACCATTTGTTTGCAGGAAAAACCGCATAAATGCAACCAATGTGGCAAAGCTTTTAACCGAAGTTCAACTCTCAACACTCACACACGAATTCACGCGGGATACAAACCCTTCATCTGTGAATTCTGCGGCAAAGGATTTCATCAAAAAGGTAGCGGTTCTTTAATATTTTTCTATATTCATCGTGTAATTTAAAGCCAACAATACAGATACGCAGAACGATAGATATATTGTTTTCGTGGCATGTTTTTTTGGGACTGGCTTCTCACATTAGTGTTTTGTTTTCAAGGAAACTACAAGAACCACAAACTGACCCACAGCGGAGAAAAACAGTTCAAGTGCAATATCTGCAACAAAGCCTTCCACCAGGTGTACAACCTCACGTTTCACATGCACACGCACAACGACAAGAAGCCTTTCACCTGTCCGACATGCGGCAAGGGTTTCTGCAGGAACTTTGATCTTAAGAAACACATTAGGAAACTGCACGACATTTCCCCAGGACCCCACTCACCATCGACACCAACTGCGAACCTGGAGGCGCAGTAAAACTCATCCGCGTCCCGGGTTTAAAGCTCCGAGGGGGGAAAAATCTAATCGCGCATGCAACGTTTTATTTTTTTAAATGTATTTTTATTATTATTTGTATGATTTTGAGCGACCGTCATCATTGTTGAAGCTCGTCTGTGAATGGTAGATGATTACATGATTCTTTTTACTCTCAGGGTAACGACAGTCTTATTTATTTGAAACTGTACTGTTGTCATTAACTTAAAGAGAGTAATCGAAACCCGTATATGGAACATTCATTCTCGTGACCGCTGTGTATTTTAAACCCCATTTTATATGTTTATTATTTATACGATACGGTTCTTTGTATTAGCTATACTGTTTGCCAACTGTAAACGTTTTGTTAAATCAATGTGAATATATATGCAAGGTTTGTTGTAAATTTCCAATGACATCTGATCTGTCGAAAAGATTATAAAACATATGATAAAGGGGGTAGGGAATCAAAATAAATAAAACATATCTTATACTACATATTTTTTTCTCTGTGAATACAAGCACACTACGTTTTTTAAGACGCATGTCTTTAAAAAAAATCTGAGAGATCGAGACTATATAAATATGCCAAGGGAGAGTTTCGACGTCAAGCAATATCCATTCAATTCATCCATTCAAGGTCTATGCAGTGACGAATATTTCGTATTTCAGTTTAACTAAATAAAATCTAAATGCCATAATCAGTATCATAATTCTGGTACTTTCTTGGCACTAATAGAATTGCAGCAATATATACGCTATGTGTAGACGCTGTGCGCACATTATGAAGAGAAAAGGCCCCCTCTGGTGGACGAAACTGAATAGGGGAAATATTCTCTAAAATACATAGTCTCTACAACCACTAGCCTAAATATAAACTTACTGTATGGGAAAGAGGCCATTGCAACAATAATAGTGCTAAACAGGTGCTAAGACTATTTTGCGTTCAACGTTCAAAACATTGCCAAAGACCATGGGCAACTGGTCAGGCTTAAAACGGTTTTAAAAAGACTTTAAATTTCATGTATTATTAATATATTAAAAAATAAGCTTGTATTTAGTGAGGATTTATTATAGATGTATGGTATAGATGCCATTGATTCGGTTTAAATCGTTTAATAAATCAATTTCGATGCGTTGTGGGAATGGGGTGGGGCCATAAACTATTTCAGCACCACAAGACGGAACAGCTCCCAATAATATATTATCTAAATATTCTCTAAACGATAATAAAAAATCCCTATTGTGTCTAATATGAGTGCCTTGCAAGGCAACACAGTATTGATATTCATCTTTGTATTCGTCTAATCCAATTATCTGCAAAAATGGAACACATTCAACATTCCAATCCAATTAAAACTTTTTGTCCATTTTTGTAAAACGTCAGTTACTATTGTTATCATTGTGGGTTATTATACTGTAAGACGACATAACGAAGGCTTAAAAAAAATAGGGCTATTTAAAAAAAAATGTCATTTATTTGCATACTAAAGTTTGATTGGTCTTTCTGTCCTAAATCGATTTGTTTTCTAAATATACTCGGTGTCGTTTTATATGTTGATTCTCGTTCACAGCCGTCAGAAAACGACTGAAAAACAGTATTTACACCTAACAAATGACTAAAACCTTTTTATTTTTAGGGGAAAAACTGATTTTTTTGGTCTTTGCTCCCTGGACAAACTGGTTTCTATGGAAGCCCGTTTCCGCCACTGAATAAAAAAATAGAAAATTGTAATTTTTACACTTTTTATCTCACAATTATGACTTTTTTTTTCTCAGAATTGCCAGTTTATATCTCGCAATTCTGACTTCATAAGACGCAATTGCAAGTTAAGTCAGAATTTTGAGATATAAACTCACAATTCCGAGAACACACATCTTTTTTCCCTCAAAATTGGACTTTATAACTCGCAATTGCGAGATAATATCTCACAATTCTGAGAAAAAAAGTCAGAATTGCGTGCAAAAGTTAGAATTGGAAGATACAAACTCACATTTGCGAGAAAAAACATAATTGTAAGTTTACATTTTGCAATTTGGAAGATACAAACTTTTCTTGTTTATACCTGAAAATTGCTAGTTTATTTTTCACAACTGCAAGTTTATATCTTACAATTCTGAGAAAAAAAAAACTCAATTTATATATTTATGTGATATCATGTTATTTATTAAGTGTTTAAAATTGTTTAAAATTGTAAAACCAGCAAGCCAGACCAGGTTGGTATGCCAGTTAAAACAACTTTAGTCTGGTTTGAAGGAGTATTTTGAAATGCGTCTTATTTCCTTCAGGAACTTCAAATCTAGTTAACACGAACAGACAGTTGTGGTTTTAATAACAACATCGCGGAATATTTTTATGAACTTGCAGAAAGAAGAAACACAAAACTGAAACTACATTTTACCTCATCATCTCTCCTTGCCACCATAGTATTTGCAGGAGCGCGCAAAAGGGGAGGAGTCTGTTTCCCCACGCTGCTCAGTCATAAAACTGCGACGCGACGTCAAGGACACGCAAGGAGGCAGATCTGCGATCTGAGTCGGGATTGGCAGGAACTAATCCAGGGCTCAGATTACTTCACTGAAGTGGGGACGCGTTCCAGGCAGAAACAAATATCTGTGCTGTAATCTATACTGCATGGATAGGTCTGGTTAGCGCCACATTATTTGCCTGAAGTCTTGAAACAGGTCAATCCCCTGGCGTTGTTCTTTCGTCATTTACGTTTACGCGACACACTTACTCATAAGAGGTGCGGCGACAGTTTATATATAAACCTCCTGTGCCTTTCACGCTACGTTAATGTGATTATTCAGCCAGTGCCACGCTATAGGTGCTAGGAAGCTGCTTAAATCTAAAGGTACAGGTATGTATCATAAAACTCAACATGCAGTCAGACACTTGTTGCTTATGAGCTGCAGGAAGTCAAATATCTTTCACTTTTGTTTTTTGAATCATATGCCTGCGTGTTTATTTCTCACAGTGGTTGAAACCAGCACAGATGTCAGGTTGGGCTACGTTGTCACATGAGGTTTATATGTTTGGGTTTCTTTAAATCGTTTTATGTTTTTTTTTTTTTTAAATAGCCTACTAATTTATTTTAAATAACTATTTATTTTTAAAAACATTTTAAATGCGTTTATTTTGGATATATCTGAAAATGGTATTCTTAAAGCAAGTTCTCATTGTGACAGCTTAGTGTGACAACATGCCCAATTGGGTAATGACAGTGGATAATAACAATAACATATGTTCAGTAGCTGATTTTCTTTCTTTCTTTCTTTACTTACTAATTTACAGTTCAGTGTCTTACTTTACAAAGGTCAGACTTTTAAAAAACAGAAATATTCATTCAAGTGAAAAGTGTGACAACTAGCCCCGGTTTATATACATGCATGTTCTGTGCAGTGGTACTAGCATTAAAATGATCAAGTGTTTTTCTGACAGCTTGGTGTGCAGTGCATTACAGTCATTTGTTCCTAAAGAATGCAAACCACATTCCACGTACTGTCATTTAACTGCTGGTTTCATGTGATCATATGTGACCCTGGTCTTAAGTAGCACGGGTACATTTGTAGCAATAGCCAAAAATACATTGTGTGGGTCAGAATTATTCAGTTTTCTTTTATGCCAAAAATCATTAGGATATTAATTAAAGATCATGTTCCATGAAAATATGTTGTACATTTTCTACCATAAATATAGCAAAATTTCATTTTTGATTAGTAATATGCATGGCTAAGAATTTAATTTGGACAACTTTAAAGGATTTTCTCAATATTTTATTTATTTTTTTTTTTTTGCACCGTCAGATTCCAGATTTTCAAATAGTTGTATCTTGACCAAATATTGTCCTATCGTAACCATACATCTATGGAAAGCTTATTTTTTTAGCTTTCATTTGATGTATTAATCTCAGTTTTAAAGAATGGACCTTTATGACTGGTTTTGACATTTGCAACTTTTTGAACGGACCTTTTAAAGGAGTACAATTACAGCATGTTCAGAAATGGTGCATTAGTTGTTGCTAGTTTTGTATAATTTATTTTTATAATAAAAAATAATGTTAAAATATATTATGTCAGACACTAAGATGTTTCATTTATTTTATTTTTTTCAATTTATATTTATTTTAAGCAGTTTGAAAAGCAGCTGGACAATAAAACTGACTTGAATTGATTCAAACGCAGTCCTCAAATGCAGGAACCCATAGTCTGGGTTCCTGGAATCACTTTTCTGTACTTCTATCACTCTTAGCATTCCACAAGTGTGATTTGATTTTTTAGATGTGTGTAGTTGTTGTAACCTGTGTTGTAACCTGTTTTGGAAACTGGTCCAGTTATGCTGCATCTCTTGAGGAGCCAGAGCCGAGGGTTTAGGGCCTGTGTGTGCTGTCAGCAGAGGGGTCAGCATCAGCTTCATCACCAGCGGAAACCCAAGAGCGTCGTAGCCATCCGGCGTGAGGATGTCAATGTGTGGGAGAGACGCGCACCTCTGGCACCACGACACATCAGGGAGATCACGGCAGCTGGACACAAGGTGCTCGTGCAGCCCTCCAACAGACGGGCCATCCATGACAGAGTGAGTAGTGCATATTATTATTATTATTATTATTATTATTATTATTATTATTATTATTATTATTAATGGGTGGGATGCATTAAATTGATGAAAAGTGACAGTAAAGGCATTCAAAAGAGTTCTACTTCAAATAAATTCTATTCTTTCTATTTAAGAATTATAAAAAATGCATGTTTCCACAAAAAAAGTATAAAGCAGCACAACTGTTTTCAGCATTGATAATAATAAGAAATGTTTCTTGAGCAGTAAATCAACATATTAGAAGGATCATGTGACACTGAAGACTGAAGTAATGATACTTTTAAATTGTAATAATAGTTTACAATATTACTGTTTTTATTGGGTTTTTTAATCAAATATGCTGCTGTTCAAAAGTTTCAAAACTTTACTGCTCACCAAGGCTGTGTTTATTTGATCAAAAATATCAAAAATATTTATTTGATCAAAAATATTCCAAAAAAAATCGTAATAATAATCAGTGCATTAGAGTGATAATAGAGTGATAATAAATCAGCATATTAGAATGATTTCTGAAGGATCATGTGACACTGCTGAAAATTCAGCTTTGCATCACAGGAATTAATTGTATTTTAAAATATATTATTATTATTATTTTTTTTTTAATTGCAATAATATTTCACAATATTACTATTCTTTTCTGTATTTTTGATTTAAATAAATGCAGCCTTGATGAGCATAAGAAACTTCTTTTAAAAACATAAAAAATCTTACGGATGTTTAAATAAAATATATTTTATTTTGAAATAATTTTATGTGTCTTTTTAGTTCTTCACTGTTGTTGTGAATATATAAATCATATTTTATTTTTCATTGTCAGTGTCACATTTTTCAAGTGAACACATTGATCAGTTTTGCTTATTTGTGACCCTGGAACACAAAACCAGTCATAATGGAATTTAAATTGAGATGAATAAATAAGGTTTCCATTGATGTATGGTTTGTTAGGATAGGACAATATTTGTTCGAGATACAACTATTTGAAAATCTGAGGGTGCAAAAAACATCTAAATATTGAGAAAATTGCCTTTAAAGTTGTCCAGATGAAGTTCTTGGCAATGCATATTGCTAATAAAAAATTAAGTTTTGATATATCTACTGTAGGGAATTTACAAAATATCTTAACGAAAGATGATCTTGACTTAATATCCTAATGATTAATGATTTTGACTCATGCAATGTATTTTTATCTATTGCTACAAATATACCCGTGCTACTTATGACTGGTTTTGTGGTCCAGAGTCACATTTAACTAAATAATGTAATTAAATAGTGGAAAAAAGAAATAAAAATGCTACATTTAATTGCAATCAGTAATCAGAGGAACTTGATATTTTATTTCCATGAATGAAATCTCATCCGATTGAGTAAAATCGACTCTTTCTGTTTTCAGTACTATGAAAAAGCAGGTGCTGTTATCCAGGATGACATCTCAGAGGCATCTCTCATCATTGGTGTGAAAAGGCCCCCAGAGGAAAAGGTGTATCCCCGCAAAACCTATGCCTTCTTCTCTCACACAATTAAAGCACAAGAGGCGAACATGGGACTCCTAGACGACCTTCTTAAAAAGGTGAAAGTCTGTTTATACAATGAAACTGGTCAAGGACAGTGTTTACACTGACATCATAGGTGTTTGGAAATATTTATTCAGTCTAAGCAGCTTTCACAAGAAACTCATGTGTCATCATACCCTTCCCTTTTTAGGAAGTTCGACTCATTGATTATGAAAAAATGGTGGATGCCAATGGCTACAGAATTGTAGCGTTTGGGCAGTGGGCTGGTGTTGCTGGTATGGGACCTTTTTGATGGTGTCAACATAATATGCAAATCTTACTCGAATGGTAGTGCAAGTCTTTAAATGGTTTCCCTGCTGTTTAACATGTCTGTATCTTTTATAGGAATGATTAATATTTTACACGGTCTAGGTCTGCGTTTTCTTGCCCTTGGACACCACACCCCATTTATGGTATTTGTTTTTGAATTGCACAACTATTACAATTATAATGTCTACTTTTGAAATTGCCACTTACAATGTTATATGTGGTACTTGGTTATTGATTGTTTAGTGAATTATTTAAAGGAGAAGTCCACTTCCAGAACAAAAATTCACAGATAATGTACTCACCCCCTTGTCAACCAAGATGTTCATATCTTTCTTTCTTCAGTTGTAAAGAAATTGTTTTTTGAAGAAAACATTTCAGCATTTTTCTCCATATAGTGGACCTCAATGGTGCCCCAAATTTGAATTTCCAAAATGCAGTTTAATGGTGTCTTCAAACGATCCCAAAAGTGGTTGTAAACAATCCCAAACAATTTATATACTTTTTAATGTCAAACACTCATCTTGTCCTGCTCTGCCTGAATCTCTTTTTTCGGTTCATGACAGTTAGGGTATGTCGAAAAACAGGTGGTGTTTGATCTTCTTTGCATGTTACCTTTGCAAAGACTGTGTCGGTACTTCTGCAGTGATGTAGGCTGATTTTGAAGCTGAGGGAGAAAATATGAGTTTTTTTCGACATACCCTATCTGTCATGAACCGGAAAAAATCAGAGTTCAGGCAGGGCAAGACAAGACGAGCATTTGACATTAAAAAGCATTTAAATTGTTTTTTCTTTAATTAAAATAAATGATTGTTTTGCTAGATAAAACCCTTCTTCCTTGGCAGGGATTGTTTGCAACCGCATTTGGGATTGATTGAAGCTGTATTTAAACTGCATTTTGGAAGTTCAAATTCAGGACACCATACCAGTTCATTATATGGAGAAAAATGCTGAATTGTTTTCCTCAAAAAACAAAAGTTCTTTATGACTGAAGAAAGAAAGACATGAACATCTTGGATGACAAGGAGGTGAGTACATCATCTTTGTTCTGGAAGTGGACTTCTCCTTTAATGCATTTTCAGTACTTAAAACTACAATTAGCTATATGTGTTCATAATTGTTGCTTGACAGCACATTGGTATGGCGCACAACTACAGAAACGTCAGCCAGGCCATCCAGGCAGTGAGGGATTGTGGGTATGAAATATCATTAGGTCTGATGCCCAAGTCCATTGGTCCTCTCACATTTGTGTTCACTGGCACGGGCAATGTGTCTAAGGTAAGTGTGCATTTATTGTTGTGATTTATTAAATTAATTTATGAGATGCTCTAAGGGCCTCAAACATGTCAGTGCAGCACATGCTTATACAGAAAAAAACAGAGAAGCGTGCGAAAGAATGCTTGGTGGTATAACAATTAAAATGCTTTTTTGCCAGGGCGCGCAAGATATTTTTAATGAGCTACCCTGTGAGTACGTGGAACCGCACGAGTTGAAAGAAGTCTCAGAGAGTGGAGGTATTTTTTTGTGTTTCTTGTTTTTTTATGGTTACACGTAAGATGAAGTGTATTTGCACCTGAGGTGTTTGCATTAATCAGCATTTTGCTGTGTATGCAAGTTGACTCGTCTTAATCTGCTTTGCAGACATGACCAAAGTGTACGCCACGGTGATCAGCAGACACCACCACCTGATAAGAAAGAGCGACGGACTCTACGACCCCCTGGAGTATGAAAATCATCCTCAGCTTTACACGTCGCACTTCAGGGAGACCGTAAGTAAATATACCAGGCAGCTGATTGGTTCCCAAAACTAAAAATTTGCTGAATAATTGCTCACCCCTGATGCCTGCCAAGATGTAGATGAGTTTGTTTCTTCATCAGAACAGATTTGGAGAAATTCAGCATTACATCACTTGCTCACCAATGGATCCTCTGCCAAACAGCTGATAAAAACATCACAGTAATTCACAAGTAATCCACACCACTCCAGTCCATCAATTAACGTCTTGTGAAGCAAAAATACCCAACAGATAATTAGGGCCCTATGAAATCCGTTTTATTTTTTATTTTTTCCCAAATTCATTTTTTCCGTTTTAGTTTTTCTGGATTCCATTTTTTTTTTTTTTTTTTTTTATTAAAATTTTTCTGGACTCCTTTTTAATGGTTAAATTAAATTTTCTTAATCAGAAGGCATGTCTAATTAATTAAAATCATTATACTTATACAGTTTCACATCACTTTATTAAAAGTTTAACAAAAATTACATGTTTAGAGCTCAATGAAATTTTTTTTTCTCACCTTGTTGTTTATTGTTATTGTTTAGCATGTCTAATTATTTGAATGCATACAACTTTTATTCTGACAATAGCCTTATGAAATTTTTTTTCCCCCTCAAAAATTCTCTGTGTATTTACATTTTTTCTGGTTATCAAGTGAAGGATAAAACATTTATTAAATTTATCTTTTAATAAATGGAATCAAACCCATTTTATTTTTGGCCAAATAAATAGGATTTACTAGTACAATTTAAACATGGAAGAAATATTGCGTGATTATTTCTATATAGTTTTCTAAATAGTTTTATTCTTTTTTTTTTTCAACAGTAGTAGTATCACAGTAGTAGTTCTTCTAAATAATAGAAATATAGGCCTATTACTGGCACAATGTCTTCAAGTTAAAGCAATTTTTTTTTTTTTTTGACAGATTGTCATGAATTTCTGTGTGTGTATATGATGCTAGTTTCACTCAAATGAAATGGCAAAAAGTTCATGTAGTGTTGTTCATGTATTCATGTCCTCATTTAATGAGACTGCAGACGCTGAAATCACTGTGGGCATCAAAAGAGCTTCAGTATGAGTAGTAAACAAAACTGAGCCTCTGTGCCGATCACTCATTCATTCAGACCGGGAGACACACAGAACATGCAGGATTTATATTTAATTAGTCTTTTTGCGGCTACATATTTACAGAGACTAGTCCATATTGCAATTTGATTTAAGTGTAATCACCTACTGATTAATTAATCCAACTTTGATAAATTCTGTGACATTCCGCGTTAAACTGTAAATTTCTTTTTTATGACAGGATTCCATGATTCTGTCCATGTTTTACACATTGCAAAAATCATAGGGGCCTAGATAATTTTTATAGCTTGTTTAGAGCCGTACCGTTTTTGTGTTTGTCCCTTTAAATGCAAATGAGCTGGTGCTCCCGGCCCCCTTTTCAGAAGGGGGCGAAGCTTCAAAGCAGGCAAAAACAAAACAGGACGATCTCAGCTTGTGCTCAGCCTTATATGTTTAAACCGAATTGGTTTTAAAGTCAGTGATCTGATTGTACTGTGCATAATAAATGCAAGTTTATGAATTACAAAGACGAAGCACAATTAAAAAATAATGACATAGCTGGTCTCATGGTGCTATCGCGTGCTATCACAAACTTTATAAGTCCCACTTGTGATTTTGAGCTCTACAAATTCAAGCGGTCTACTTCACATTGCTTTCATATGCAATTTTTAACCACCACATTCCCACTTATGATCATTCTGGTAGGACGTGAAGCCAGCGTCCGTGAAAACAGGCAAAGGCAATTTTAGCTTTAGCAGCATTAGCCTTACAGAGTGCGACAGTGCACTTTCAGAAAGGCAATTTGGAAAACAAACGCATGACTTTGTCTGGAGCTGACGTTCGCGCGCAAAGTGTTGGTATTGATCCCTAAACACATAGGGGGCTTCACAGATTTTTTTTTTTTTTCCGGGATATTTCCTTTGAAAATTAAATTAAAGCACAGTGTCCTCAGCAGATGGATGGGGTCTAGACTCCCATGTTTGTTGGTGCATTCCAAAACACAATACTTGTAATGCCTTTTTGGCGCTGACATTGTACACTGCCCTCCAAAAGTTTGTAAACGCCCTAGAAAAGTGGGGTTTTGGACAATATTGGCATGAATCCTTTTTAATTTGTGATAATTTTGCACTGATAAGGGACAACACAAACTACGAAAACATATTTTATTACATAAACAGTTTATACATAGAAAAAACTTAAATTTTTGATTCATCAAAATATCCACCATTAGCAGCTATTACAGCTCTGCATAATCTGGGCCTAAATTCATTGTATTCTAAACTTAATAAGCAATCAGTTGTTGAGGCAATCAGTTGTTATATTGCCATTATTATGTAATCAAAATGAAAATTATTATTGCTGGTCTTCAGTGATAATGTCAAGTTACTTTAATGTATTTGTACCGAAAAATGATAAGGATATTGTCCAAAACCACACTTTGCCAGGGGTGTTTCCAAACTTTTGAAGGGCAGTGTATATCTCCAGCAGCTACAGCAAAAAACGGTAATGGCGAACTGCTGCTTCTCACTCAGGGCTGTGTCTATGGTAATAAGGCAGAGATCATCACAAATGGGCAGGACTTTTTCCCTAAGATAACGTGTACGTACTGAGAAATCTAGAAACGTGTGTTCAGAGAGACTGTTTATTTTTTTATTGGGATTATAAAAAAAAAATGAGTGGGTAGATTTTTACCATTATAGGCTGGTTGTTTTCACACACTGTGGCCACACGACTGTGTTCAAACACCATGCTTAATGAGTCCCCTTTAAAGGGGTCATTGGATGTAAAATTCACTTTTGCATGTTGTTTGAACATAAATGTGTGTTGGCAGTGTGTGTACACAACCACCCTATAATGATAAAAATGCGCCCAGTGGTATTTTTTTTTTTTTTTAGATTTATAAGTAATATCTCCTTTTTCAAATCAAGCCATTCTCAGCATCTTGTCTGTGTGATGTCACAAAAACCCCAGCCACTGTGATAGTTGATTGACACAGCCATCTTACCTTAGACTCGCCCTGAGTGAGCTGAGAACAGTCCAACAGCTCATTAACATTTAAACTCAAATGCAAAAATGAAAAAAACTGACCGTTTGGACTTGTAAACATGAACATAATTCGTCTGTTAATATGCTTATAGGTTGTTACTCAGACGCAGGCAGTGTGCTGATTGAGACAAAACGGTAATATAGCCAAATAGTCGCTTTTTAGCGTAAGTTAGATGTACGCTGATTTTATCAGACAATGTCGCAATTATAATTCAGGATTTAAGGAGTATAGTGAGAGTGATTCCTAGTCAGCATATAGTATTATCAGGTTGTGTTTACTATTTATACTTGTTTTATGTATGACAACAGAAAATATAATGTGAACAGCTTTATTGGGCATTCAGTTTTATTACATTACGTGACAGTTCATAGAATAGAACAGATCTGAATTGCCAAAACTCATCTGAATGCAAACTTGACGCGATGACTTAAATATGCAAAATAATATGTGACGTCACCTGCCGCCACAAGTCTCACAAAATCCTGTGGGAAACACTGAAGTGTAATGCTAAATTTTTCCACATCTGTTACAATGAAGAAACAAACTCCTCTATATCTTGGCTGGCATATAAGTGAGTCAATTAAGCCAATTTTCATTTATAGCTGAAATATTCTTTTAAGGTGTGGTCGTATTTACCCCCATTACAGGAAAAATCCAGTTGTTTCATTGGAAACACACATGATCTGGAATTTCCCCATAAAATTTCTCTGTGAATGCATCTGCTGGTTGAAAAGCAAAAGTGACTGAAATGCATTATTGTGTTTGCACAGGTGGCCCCTTACACAACCTGCCTGATAAACGGCATATACTGGGACCCTCACACACCCAGACTGCTGCGGCGACTGGACGCCCAACGGCTGATTAGGCCCGTTATTCCTGCATCATCGTCACCTGATCACGGCTGCCCTGCACTTCCCCACAAGTGAGTTTCTTCTGTTATTGTTGGTCTCCAAAATGACACTATAAAAGCTGACTCTAAAGTCATATGATTTGTGTGAGAAACCAACGCATCTGATCATCTGTGAATTTCAGGCTCTTGGCTATTTGCGACATCTCTGCGGACACAGGCGGCTCCATTGAGTTCATGACTGAGTGCACCACTATTGAGAAGCCCTTCTGCATGTATGATGCCAACCAGCATATTGACCATGACAGGTGTGGCACTACTTCCTCCAACTGCATAAACCCCCTTACACTTAATATTGAACTTCAGCATGATGTTATATCTAGAGTACAGTGAAATGAGCTAGAAGCCCCAAAGACTTTTAATAAAGTAACCAAAGTTTAATAAAGTTTAAAATTAATTGAGTTGTGTCTAGAGGCCAGAATAACATGCTTAATTAAAATGCTGGTTCACCTAAAAATGAAAATTACCCCATGATTCACTCACCCTCAAGCCTCAATCCTAGGTGTATATGACGTTCAGACAAATACAAATCAGAGATGTATTTAAAAATGTCCTAGCTCTTCCAAGCTTTATAATGGCAGTGAATGGCTGTTGAGATGTTGAAATCCAATGAAGCGTGTCCATCCATCATAAAAAGTACTCCACATGGCTCTGGGGGGTTAATAAAAAATTGTAACATTTATAGATTAAAAAAGAGAAATGCAGAAATAAAGAACCCACTAACAAACAAGTTGGTCGCTGAATTTAGCATTTTATGAAAAATAACTCATGTTCACACTGCCCCAACAGACACCAACAAACGCTGACTGAACATGTTCAGTCGGGTGACTCCGACCAACGGCAACAGACGCCGACAGGGGTAACAAACTGAACCCACAAAACCCAAAAAACGAGTTTGTTGGTGTTTGTCTGTGCGATGTGAATTGGCCTTAAAGGGTTGGTTAACCCAAAAATGAAAGTTTGCCCATTATTTACTAATGCTCAAGGCATCCTAGGTATATAAGTGGTTTAATATAACCAGAATTTTATTAAAAATTGTTCTGGCTCCTTCAAGCTTTATAATGCAATGGGTGGGTGTTTCTCTTCATCAGTCCAAAACAAGTCCAAAAAAGCGCATCCATCCATAATAAAAAGTGCTTCACACGGCTACAGGGGGTAAATAAATGCTTCTGTAGCAAATTGCATTTTTGTAAGAAAAATATCCATATTTAGAACATAATAAACACTTTACAGTTGTACATGGAAGCAGCTACGGGCGGATGACTTAGGACGTCAGCGTTGCACGTGTACCTGTGAGTCTCATGAAAACCAACGTTTGTTTACAGGAGCAAAGGAAGCTAAGTTTCCTTATCGTAGCAAAGGAAAACCAGTCTCCTTTTGGCTTATATCTATTAAATCCTCTGACATATTTCTTTACGAATCCTTGCTTTTCTACTTCCCATTCTTCACCATTGTTTTGTTTTGATCTCTCCACTGCATGTCCGCGTTCGTCACGTGTGAGCGGCGCATGCGCAACGTCAACGTCATACGACATCCGCCCGTAACTGCTTCCATGTACAACTGTTAGCGCAAGCTAGATTAAAGTGATTATTACCTTTTAAATATGGATATTTTTCTTACAAAAAAGCATCGATTCACTACAGGAGGTCTTCATTCAACCCACGGAGCTGTGTGAGGCACTTTTTATTATGGATGGATGCGCTTTATTGGACTTGTTTTGGACTGATGAAGAGAAACGCCCACCTATTGCATTGTAAAGCTTGAAGGAGCCAGAACTATTTTTAATATAACTCTGATTGCATTCGTCTGAAAGAAGAAAGTCATATACACCTAGCATACCTTGAGGGTGAGTAAATCATGGGGTAACTTTTATTTTTGAGCGCACTAACTCTTTAACACAAAGAACCATTTCGGCATAAAGGAACCAATCCTCCATCAACACTGTAGAAACTACTTAGCAATCCGAGTCAGGTCAAAACACCATAGCAATTCCCTTTAGCATCATTTTAAACAACCTCTGATTTGTCTGTGCAGTGTGGAAGGTAATGGCATTCTCATGTGCTCCATCGATAACCTGCCCGCCCAACTGCCCATTGAGGCAACTGAGTATTTTGGGGACCGGCTGTTCCCTTACATCTGGGAGATGGTAAGATATGACACAGGGTGATGAGTAATTACCCAATAGCATGAGGTGCTTTGCTTTGGATTGCTTTGAACACTGGTATGGTTATGATTGAGAGTTTTTTTTTTTTTTTGTTTCTTGGCTGGTTGAATTTAATGTGATGGATGTTGCTCTTGATGATTTGAAATGATTTGTAATGGTAGCCTTTATCCCACAGCTCCCATCAGATGCCTCCAGACCGCTAGAGGAAGAGGACTTCTCTCCACAAGTCAGAGATGTGAGTGTATTAAAAGGGTGTTTTTGAAACTTTTATTTTTTATTTATTTGTTTATTTATTTATTTATTTATTTTTAAAGAAATTGCTCTTGCACTATAAAGAAATGCTTCCTCTGAGTTGTGTTTGTGTGCGGTCATGCACTTCTGCGCAAAATGTTGCACAGAAGGCAGACTCAGAAATGTGTGGAAAAACTTGAATCAGAGCTAAATGGGCGGCGATTCAACTGGAGCCCATCCACACATCCATTGATTTTCAGTATGGAACTAAAGCTGAGAAATCTGAAATACACATTTCTGTTTACATTGAGGTAAGGTCTGCATGTAAGATCAGTACAGAGATTTAAAGGTCATAGCAGAACCGAATGCAAATGCAAAAATAATGAATTTTTCCCACACATACAACACCGTTCAAAAATCTGGCGTCTATGAGATATTTATAAATGTTTTTAAAAGAAGTTGCTTGGGCTCTGCATTTATTTGATCAAAAACACAGTAAAACAGTAATACTGTGAATTATTATTATTATTATTATTATTATTATTATTATTATTATTACAGTATACTTTACAATTTTTAAATGACTGTGTTCTGTTTCAATATATTTTAAATTATAATGTAATGTATGTGATGTCATTCATGTGATGTTAAAGAAGCCATTACTTTAGATTTCAATGTCTTGTGATTCTTCGGAAGTAATTTTAACAGGCTGATTTAATGCTCAGAAACATTTCTTATTGTTAACAATGTTAAAACAGTTGTGCTGCTTAATATTTTTGTGAAAACAGTGATACATTTTTTCAGTGTTTTTTGATTAATAGAAAATTCAATAGAAAAGCAATAGAAATCTTTTGTTAAAATTTTTGTTAACGTTTTTACTGTCTCTTTTTGATCAATTTAATGCATATATGCTAAATAAAAGTATTACTTTCTTTCAAAAAATGCTTAATCAACCTGAACTACTAAGGCAATAACATAAAATAGAAAAAATAAGAAATAACATTAATACACACTACCAGTCAAAAGTTTTTGAACAGTAATATTTTTGTTTTTTAAAGAAGTCTCTTGTGCTCACCAAGCCTTTGATCCAAAGTACAGCAAAAACAGTAAAAATAACTGTTATCTATTTAAATATATGTTATAATATGTAATTTATTCCTGTGATTTCAAAGCTGATTTTTTAGCATTTTTACTCCTTCAGAATGTTATGATCCTTCTAATATTCTGATTTTTTTTTTTCCTACAAAAAACATTTTTAATCATTATTATTATTATTATTATTATTATGTTGTAAACAGCTGAGTAGAATTTTATTTCAGGTTTCTTTGATGAATAGAAGGTTCATCATCACTTTTGATCAATTTAATGCATCCTTGCTAAATAAAAGTATAGATTTCTATAATTTCTTTCCAAAACAAATTATACTGACTCCATGCTTTTGAATGTAGCATATAGTGTATTATGTTACAAAATATTTTTATTTCAGATAAGTGCTGATCTTTGGATCTTTCTATTCATCAAAGAACCCTGAAAAAATGTACTTAACTGTTTTAAATATTGGTAATAATAAGAATAATAATAAATGTTTCTTGAACAGCAAATCAGCATATTAGAATGATTTCTGAAAGATTATGTAACATGTTTTGATCTCAGGAATAAATTACATTTTTATATATATATATATATATAATTTTTTTTTTTCTAGCACTATATTGAAGACTTGAGGGTAATTTGAGCACTTGTCCACCATGAACCATAAAATCAAAGTTAATTTATTGAATAAAGTAATTTGTAATTCTACCTAAATTAAGATTCAAATGCTATTCTGCGTTCTGTTCTCTGCATTCTGAGTCTCAGTTCAGTTCTATATAGCTTGCTTTTTCAGGTGCCAGGTTCTTCAGAATAAACCATGGTGCATTTGTAAATGCAATACCATGGTACTATTTTGTTAGCACCTTAAATCTATTTGGTTACAGTAGTATTATTTGTAATACATGCATTGTTTTTTTTCAATATAGGCTGTAATTACATCCAATGGAAAGTTGACACCTAAGTTCGAATACATTCAGAAACTTCGAGAAAGAAGGTAAGGGACAGTTTTTCTTTTCTTGAAGTTAATTCAATACCGTGTGCCATTACAGCAGTTCTTTAAGGATTCGAGTCTGTCCAGTTGGACAGTTGCCATGAGTGTTATGAGGTACAGAAACTCTGTAACATTGCTTTGAATGATGTGCTTACACGCTGAGGATTGGTGGGGTCATTCTGAAGATTTCTTCAAAGGTTGAAAGACAGGTAAAAACATTGCCATATCCCATCTCTCAGTAGCCTTAACGCTTTTTTAAAGGGAACTCCGGGTGTTAAAACTTGTATGGCTTAATATGACATAAATGATGTCTCCTATTAAAATATATATTAGAAAACCCAAGAAAGATTTGTGTTATTTAAAAATTCCACATTGTTTATACATATTTTGGACTATTGGGAGTGCCATTATTTTGATGACATGAAATGTTTGCAGCTTCTGGTGCTAAATGTTGCTATTTTTACTGCAACACAACTCTGAAAAGAACAAATAATAAATACAGTGCCACATTGTGCAGCTTTTGGCTGTAATTTTCAGTCGAAGGGCAACGAACAGTCTTCACTGCTTTTCTAGTGATAAGAAGAGGAGAAAAGAATGGGAAGGTGCCTGTGGACGAATAACACTTTCTAAAGACCTGCGTCTTTGTTCTCTACACTTTAGCCCTGATGCTTGTAGACGACAGCTACTGAAAGAGCTTACAAATGGCAGAGACAAGAAACGCTAGTTGCCATCCTGACTAGGGCAGGATATCTTTTTAGATGTCTCGATTCGATTTAGATTTGATTTGCAAGCAGTAATAATAATAGGGGCCTCTATAATGTACTTAATTTTTCTGGTAATCAGATGAAGGCATAAAACATTAATTTATCCTAATCAAATGAAAATGTAACCATTTCACCTGAGCATTGCAGCGATTGAGGTGTTGTGTTGCTGGATGTAACAATGAACATAGTGGTCGTCATTTACTCCCGACATCTGAGCCGCTGAAGATGCAGTAGATTACGTTTGTTTGTGAAGGTATTGTGCCTCCCGATCTACATATATCCGTCTATGTTGGCGCAAATCATTCATGATCCAGCTTCACTTACAGCAGAAGTGAGTATAAGGTTTTTTTTTGTTTTTTTTTTTAATCTTTGCGATCGCCTTTTTCTAATAATGTGCTAGTTAGCAAGTTTAGCGGCTAAACGCAGCTAAATGCGGCTAATGTAAACAGCCTCGTCTTTCCACAGAGAGAAGAGAGGGGCGGGGCGAGCAGAGCTCATTTGCATTTAAAGCAGCCTCGACCAGAATGGGATGATTTTTGCAGAGCTGATTTTGGCAAGGTAAAAAGGGTGTTGCTTTACACAACCATTGAGAATTTTTAACCAAAGTATATTATAGACTTTTCATTAAGACCCTAAAGAATCATATCAACTTGTGGAAAATGGGCATCCGATGACCCTGTTAAATAACAAACCTTTCTTGGGTTTCTTATTGCATTAAAAAAACATCATTTGTGTTATATTAAGCCATACAAGTCTTAATACACAGAGTTTCTTTTAACACTATAGATAAAACTGCTTGAAGTTACGCCTGATTGTAGACACTGCTAATTTGCAAAAGACAACGTAGGGCTGATGTAGACCCTATTCCTCTCAAAAATGTCAGAAACTACACATACAGTATGTGACAAAAGTGTGGTGTGGGAAAGAGAACACTTTTGTAATTACAAACAGAATATTGTTTACAATATGTATTTTACATAGCATTATGGTTTAGACGCTGGTAAATCATATTTATAATAGACTAATTTGTGACGTCCCAATGAAAGCGGTGTGAAACAAAGCCTGTTTAGCTCAGTTTTGTGAGGCTAATGAATTTCCCAGGCTGAGTTTGAAACATTAAACCTTAGTAAGTAAGAGATAAAACAAGTTGTTGACCGTGTTTGTTTTGTTCAGACATAGGTTTTGGCTCCTGTACCTCCTTCTGCACTGCCTTAACACCTTGCTTGGCTAGAGCACGCATCCACTGAGTGCGTTTTCTCATGGGTAGACAGTCGTACTCTCTCACCGCAGCCACATTCTCTCCCACTCGCTCTTTTTCTTGGGATTTTTTGCATGCCAGAAAACGAAATCAATGCACCGGTTCTTTTCTAGTTTCTTAAGTTCAATTATTCTCCAAGGTAAGCTTCCTTTTCACGGGCCAATTCATGGCCATTAATTGATTATATCACGTTTTTGAATCATTTTCATTAAATGCAATAACGCTTTCCTTTCATTTTTTTCTCATTCAAGACATAATCAAAGCTTCCTATGCTTTCCACAGTCAACACATCTTTCTTAAAGCTCTTTTGTGCTACCTCGGTCTCTTTCAGTGGTGAAGAACCAGGTTGACAAAACGTTGCTCTGAATTTGCAAGTCTGTCTGTATCCATTGTGGTCTATACTTAATGGAGCCGCCCACAAGCCAACATTGACCTCCATTTAATCAATGGAAAAGTTTAAAGATCCACCATTTGACTTGTTTTGATTTACATGTTCTCGCCCTGAATGAAAACCTTCTAAGAGAGACGTTGTTTCTGATCTAAGGTCATCTGATTATGAGATACACACTGCAATACAGACAAAATGATTATGTATTTTTAATTTGTTTTGATTGTTATTATTGATTACTTTTTTAAATATTAAATGCGTAGTTTAAAACTGTTACATTCTGTTATAAAATTCTTATAATAATAATTATTATTATGAAACTTTTTTTTCTAACACTAAATATATACTAAATATTTTATAGCAATATTAAAATCTAATAGCATTTAAAAATATATAAAATATAAAAAATGAACTATAACTAAATTATTTGTCATATTTTAAATATAAACATTAATTTAAATAATTAAATATTAAACACATAGTTTAAAACTGTTACATTCTGTTATAAAATTCTTATAATTATTATTATTTTATTGTTTTTTTAATGTTATTACACTTTAGTGTTTTAAATTGATTCATAATTTTCGAATTTTTTGAAACACTAAATTTTTCTAACACTAAATATATTTTATAGTAATATTAAAATCTAATAGCATTTAAAAATATATAAAATATAAAAAATGAACTATAACTAAATTATTTTTGTCATAATATTCTAAATATAAACATTAATATAAATATGAAATAACATTTTAAAAAAAAAAAAGTATATATTAAAAATATAACATTTTAAAAATATGAATATTTAAAATATAACATTTAAATATAAAAATATATTTCAAATGATTTATTATTTTAAATTAAAATAATTATTTTTTTTAATGTTATTACATTGTCATTAGTCACACAGTAATTTTTTTTTTTGAAAGCATCTTACGCCAGTGGTTTCGCAATTTTAAATGGCTTGTCAAGTGTAAAATGCCTTTCGAGATGAAATAACTAGATTTTACCTGTACAAATTTCCTCCTTCCTATTTGATATGAAAGTGTGCCACATTATGAACTAATGACAAATATTTTTGTTTTCAAGTAGTCGTTTGATGGTGACCCTGGACCACAAAACCAGTCTTATGTCGCACAGGTATATTTATAGCAATAGCCAATAATACATTGTATTGGTCAAAATGATCAATTTTTCTTTTATGCCAAAAATCATTAGGATAATAAGTAAAGATCATGTTCCATATTTACTTTGTAAATTTCCTACCGTAGTAATATGCATTGCTAAGGACTTCAGTTGGACAACTTTAAAGGTGATTTTCTCAATATTTAGATTTTTTTTTTTTTTTTTGTTGTTGTTGTTGTTTTTGTTTTGTTTTTTTGCACCCTCAGATACAGAAATAGTTGTATCTCGGCCAAATATTGTCAAGTCCTAATAAACATACATCAATAGAAAGCTTATTTATTCAGCTTTCAGCTGATGTATAATTCTCAATTTCAAAAAATTTACCTTTATGACTGATTTTGTGGTCCAAGGTCACATATGCGGTTTAACCAGTGTGGCGCTGTAACGCAAAATTGTAATGCATGCAACTCAAGAGAAGAAGACAGACGCGTTTCAGGGCACAAGCAACAGAACCTGAGCGAAGTTTGGATGAATATGTAATTATATCCTGCGCTTCTTCATCTTAATAAGGGGTCGTTCACATATCGCAGCTAAAAACGCTATTTCCCTCTTGCCGAAACGCGTTGTAGCTTGCGCTCCCGTGTTGTCCGCCGTTGCTAAGCAACCATGAACTTTGTTTTCGATGAAGACGCATAAGCGTTTACACGAGTGCGTTTTTGTATTAAAACCACTGATCTATAATAGAGAACATTCATTATATTTAGATCAGTGATTAAAACACTGTTCATGTAATTTTGTTGTATTATTCGTACAGAAGTCTAACTGCATGTTTCAACGTTTCGTTAACAGTATTCATTTTGAAGCAGGTAATGATTTGTTTGTTAAATAAATAATTCAACATATATACCTAACATTTTACATGGAAACAGCAATGTTAGTAAATCATTACAGAATTTGCATGATCTATAAGAGTCTGAAATAAACGTTGCTCAATCAGGCACATTAAAAATATACACATCATAACTCTGAGAAATAACGCTAGCTACATAAAGTATGAACTGAAAGACAAAGTTTTATTTCAAAGATTTGAATTTCAATACAACGAGCAATATAGTAACAGAGGCTTGTATTGTATTATTTTTTGTGTATTCGAATCGATTTCAGATACTAATACCAGATATATGGTCATGTTTATTATTTTCTGCATAATTAGGTACATGTAGAAATATATTATGTGTTGGATCAGTTACCTGTGTCTGCAAGTGCACAGCTGACACACACACCTAAACGATTTCAATATATCACTTATCCTGCCCGAAAAGACCATAAACATTCCAGATAACATCTTAAATAAAAATTAATTTGCATACACATATCCTAAAAACAAATCCTGTGCGAATGATACGCTTTAAATCGGGTGATTTTAGGTCAGTGATTTGCATGTGAGTCAATGGTGCTCTCTGCCTATGGGGAATAGTATGATGGCAGATCGAACACTTCTGGTGGCTTCACTGCCTAACGGCAGTTTAGCATGCAATGAGTGAGCCAGTCATTATATATAGATCAGTGGTTGCGGCTAGAAGGGATACAGCTCTGACCAGAAACTAACAATGAAATGTATTGTTCTTCCTATTGGTTTGTGTTCTTCACCTACCCCAACCCTAAACTTAGACATTACTATAATAATAGTAAAAAAACAAAAACAAAAACAAAAAAACAGTTTTATTGTTGTACAGTGTGACAAAAATAACGTTAGACTGATGTGCGCATGCCCAGTAGCTAGAGCTGTATTCCTTCTAGCCTTAACCCAGTTAAAGGCACAATATGTAAGATTTGTTTTATTAAAATTTCCAAAAATGTTTAAATCCAGAGAAATGAGAATTTAAGTAGTGTAACGGACCATGTCATTGCGTCAGCACTGTTTTACCCCACAAGCGCATGACTAGAGCAAGTGGAAGTGCTTGAGTGTGGCATAATAAAAACTCAGCTGCTTTTAATCCGCATGTGATCGTCTCTCATTAGCAATCGCTCCAGCAGCCTCATTTTACTTCCACACTCAATCATGGTGTCATCAAACGACGCCTTTGTTTTGTTGTTTGTTTTGAATATGCAATCTCAAGTGGTGCAAATTACATGTTGTGTCTCCATGCTCTGCAGTTCGGTACTCCAACAAAGTTCAGTCGAGTCACGTTTAATTATATAGTACTTTATGCAATAGGGGTTATGCCCAACAGGCTTTCATATTCTGTTAAACAAGTTTTATCACTTGCATATGCTTTTTAATTAAATATAGAACTGTTTTATAAACACCATTTTAATAAAAATCTAATAAAACATCAACAATAAAAACAGGTAGCTAGTTCCACCAAGCACCTTAAAGGTCCATAGATATCGCAATAAAGGGTGCAATATTTTGACAAATTAAAGTTCGTACAAGATGCTTAAAATGCTGGAATTTGACTTTTTGAAATTTAAGGCCTAGAAAACCCTTAAAAATAGCAATATTCCTAAGAGGTCCTTGAATTTAAATGTTTAAATTAATGAAAGACAATGTATCTATAAAATAAATGTTTAATTTTTTTTCAGTAAGCAAATTTATTTTCACTCAAAATTCACACAATTCAAAAAGCTTATAGTTTTTTTTATTATTTAGTTAATGTCAGTGCTTATTTCAGTTATTAGTTGATGCTTATTTCTGTTTATGTCACAAAACTAGTGAGCTAAGCCAGAATTAGTGCTGACGGTGTCGTGTAAACATGGCTGAAGATGCGAAAAGAGGAACAGGTGAACCAAATCAACTGAGTGAGTCATTTATGTTTGAGCTGCTCCGATTGATTCAAACTCGTGACTTCAATCATTCAGGTGAACCAAATCAATTGAGTGAGTCATTTATGTTGAAGCTGCTCCGACTGATTCAAACTCGTGACTTCAATCATTCATTTTAAGTGATTCACTAGCAAAAGCCAGATTAAATTAAAAGAGCCATTCGTTTTCAAATTTTGATTGATTGTAATGATTTTAAAAGAGTTTTTCAAAACTCTGAATCAGTTAAACCAGTGCGTCACAAAATGATTCAGTGTTTCAAAGCTCTCTGAATGGATCGCATATCGAGAATCATTTGTTTCAGATCGAGACTTCAAAAATCAAAAAGTCCCTGAAAGTCATTTCACATTATCGGTATGTGAAATGACTTTCATTTTAGAGTATCGGTACAAATCCTGTATTAATTAAGACGTAAGCCTAATATTTTACCTACCAGACCGGAAATAAGAACAAACACAAATGTCGTCAAGATTCTTGTCCTGGAAATCCTGGTTTAGTTTGGTCAACCACAAACGCCTTTTGTTCCTCAGTTTGTTTGTACTCTTCTCCTTGATTTGTTCTAACTTTTGGCAGTCTGTAGTGTTCCAAATGTTTTTCCCGGTCGGACCGATTAGTAAAATCCCAAAACATGACAATAATTGACCATTTTCAGCAGCAATAATCAGCAAAATATGCACGTTTTGTTCGGTTCATTCCAATGTTTACATTCAGTGCTGCCAATATGGCTGATTGATGATGCGTCGTGAAAAAAACACACTATAGGTAATGGACTACTTGCACAACTACTTCCGCGTTCTACTTGTTACAGCCTGGGAGTTTCCGCTTAGCGTTCAGCGCACCTACATACAGACAGAGTAGGGACTTTAAGCAACAGCTTCCAATGGAATGGCTACGATGACCGGAAGTAGGCTTTAACCCCGCCTTAGCCGAGATCATAAAAGTTATTAAGCAACTAGTTGCTGATGCCAACAGCAGACATATCTTTGTACAAATGAAAACACTGTTAAAATTGGCTTAAGTTTAAAACATATCAACACAGATTAAATGAAAGACTAATGGTAGAATCATATACTGGTGCAATTACAGTGGTATATACTATAAAATGTAACATTTATCTACCTAATCTGTGACGTTGTAAAGACTACGGCAAACCAGCTGTTCTCCCGTAGTAGACGGTTACAGTAGAACCTCAAGAAGTGGCAGTTAAAGTCGTGAATGCGCAATATGACGTCGGAATGCCGTTGTCGTTCCATACGTGGCTGCTGCTTAAAGTCCCTAATTTCTCATGAGAACGCAGATTATTACTACATTTTAGGGCTGGCATTTCTTTAAAAATACAATAATCATATTCTCTGCATTAACATGAATCATGTTCAACTTGAAAGGTTAGTATAAAAATATTTCCCTTCGGTATGTGCCTTCTGAATAATAAATAAATATATTTCCCTACTAACCTGCCG
Organism: Labeo rohita; assembly: GCF_022985175.1. Lineage (NCBI taxonomy): Eukaryota > Metazoa > Chordata > Actinopteri > Cypriniformes > Cyprinidae > Labeo > Labeo rohita. Next base: position 11,188,536 of record NC_066893.1, read on the forward strand.
CATTCTCACAAATTTTTGGTTTTATTTGTAGGAAAACCATTTGTTTGTGTGCGTTGGTGCTCTTATTCCAAGCCCCTACGGCTTATTCCATTGTTTAAATGGCTGAATGCATGTGCGGTAACTGCGTTACTTAACAATGTTAAACATTTAAATAATTTTTAACAGTAACACGCTGACAGTTCGACTATTGAATGTTCATATTTTGGCATTAGACTACATACAGTGAAATGATGACAGAATATGACACAGAATAGTGACTAACATATTCAATACAGATAAATAAAGGTTCATTATGATCTTATTCATCAGATCTCACAAACTGCAGCGTCGCAATTAGGCCACTATAGAGCACTGACACCCTGTGGTGAATAATCACGTATGATTTCTAGCCACTGCTTTCTCAGATCGGTTCATGTTGGATTAAAACTTCACGTTCCATTTGAGTTTCCAAATGCGTCACGAGACTCAGTGCAAGTAGTCCATTAAATTTTGAATAAGAGAGCTTCCCTGTCATCTCATTTTGTGTGCCAAGCATGTTTATTTGTAGAAATTAATTGTATAATAATTGTAATTACGTATTATTTTCGAAAGCTGAAGTGATTACATTTATTTTTGAGAATATGTGTAACTCAGTAGTTTAACAAATTGCAAGTGCTGAATGATCAAAGACTACTGATTAGTCAGTGAAATAATCGATTCCAATAATCGTATCAAAAAGTCTTAAATCGCAGCAAAACCCTGATCTAAAACACATCTAGTCATTATTATGAATATCTAGTTTAATGGTATTTTGAGAAAGGCATGCAGGTGGTTGGGGGTTAAGTGTTGCATTTTCTTTGCTCATGTGTCACATCAGATCCAATTAGGCTGAGCGACGGGGTGCTTGGATCACATGTGTCTCCCAGGGGACTTGTGGAGCGAAATGTTGATTTAACAGCCCACTTAAACTGCTTTCATTATGTTCTGAATGGAGTACTGGGAGATCTAGAAGTAGGTCTGTATGTTTTCCTTGAGTCTTTGTAGGCACCCTCTCTGCTTCTCAAGTGCCATTGATCATTTCTGGGTGTTTTTGATGGTTTACTCTTGTGGTAAAATAAAAAATGAATCTTTGGTGTGCTTTAAATTCAATTGATCTCATCTCCTGGACTGTCCTACGAGATCTTCCTGTGTTCTTTTGTGGGTTTTGCATCCCTTTCAATCAGTTTAAGATCACTAACCAGCAGGATATGTTTTGTGATTTCACAGATTGCTTGGCCACTGAGAAGGGAGTGTGTGTGTGTAAGTGTGTGTGTGTTAGTAGTAATGGCTGTACCATCTGGCAAACAGGGAATCGGAGCAGATCCTAAAGAAAGGAGGAATGAAGCGGGTGCTTTTGCTGGGCGCAGGCTATGTGTCTGGGCCAGTTATCGAGTATCTCACCAGGGACGCTGGCATTCAGGTCACAGTGGGTATGTTCCCATTGCAAAATCCGTCTGGAATGTAGTTTTACTGCTGTGTAGAAATGAAAAACAAATCTTGTGTGTTCTTTGCATTGCAGCATCAAATCTGTTGCATCAGGCTGAGGACGTGGCAGCCAAGTACCCCAACACCATCCCCGTGATGCTGGACATCACCAGCCAGGAAAGCCACCTCGATTTTCTGGTCAAAGACCACGACATTGTCATCAGGCATAAACTTCATTCACTTTATTGTTCTTGGACATTAGCAATTGTACTGTAACATACACTTTTAAAGCTAGTTTGTATCATTTCTTTTGTTGTTTTTGGTATCCAGCATGCTGCCGTATGCCTTTCATGCACAAGTAGCTAAGCACTGCATTAAAAGGAAGGTGAACATGGTGACCGCCAGTTACCTGACTCCAGGCTTGAAGGAGCTTCAGAAGAGGTAGGGAACTTCCTGTTTCTTAAAAAAACATTTAATTTTAAAGCAAAAATTTTGTCACCATTTTCTCATTCATGTTGAAGGAGAAGAAAAAATCTTGTTTTTGTTTAGTTTTTAGTCATTTTATTTTATTGTTTTGTTTAGTTTAGTTTTTTTGTTTGTTTTTTGCATTGATTTGGTGTGGTTTATGTTTTTGCTTTTGTTTTATTTTGTTGTGTTTTTGTTTGCTTGGGTTTCGTCTGGTTTGTTGTACTTTTGCTTTTGTTTTGGTGCATGTTGCACCACTTGAAATTTGTTTTGTGTTTGTTTTTTTTTTGTTGTTTTTTTGCTTTGCTTTTGTTTTATGTTCTGCTTTTGCTTGGTTTTGGTTTCATTTGGTTTGTATTTTTGGTTTTGTCTTGTTTTGCTTTTGTTTTGGTGCATGTTGCACCACTTGAAATTTGTTTTTGTTTTTTTTGCTTTGTGTTTGTTTTTGTTTTTTTTTGCTTCGCTTTTGTTTTATGTTCTGCTTTGCTTTGTTTTGGTTTCATTTGGTTTGTATTTGTGCTTTTGCTTTGCTTCATTTTGTTTAATTATGTATATATATTAGTTTTGCTTTGCTTTCATTGGTTTGTTGTTGTATTTTTGCTTTTGTTTTGTGTTTTTTGTTTTGCTTTTGCTTTGGTTTTGTTTGGTTTGTTGTTGTTTTTTTGTTTTGTTTTTGATTTGTTGCACCACTTTTTTTCTGTCTTTAATCTTGATTTTGAGAGCAAGTATTTGTCAAACAGTAATAAGCAGTGAAGCAGTGTTTTTTTCAAATACTATATTAAATTTTTTATATATTTTTTAGAAATAATAATAAAGATTGTCCAGCTACTTTAAGGTGACTATTTTAGTGAGGATTTTTCTTAATTTTTAAAAAAGGATTTTTAGGACGGTTATGTCCTCCAAATTTTTTTTACTTTACGCCTGCCCAAAAGAATGTCAAAATGAATTGTAAAACAGAAATTACAAACATGCTCATCATAAAAAAAGGTATTTTGGAAAAAATGAATAGATAGGACAAAAAATGAGCAACTCATCATTGACACAACTGTTGCAAACAAATTGAGAGGGTGAGAACTGGAGTGAGTCTGGTTTTTAGACAGGTTTTGTTAACTAGATCATTGAAAAGTTCTGCCTCAAGAAAACTATTTTATTTTTTACATTTTGGAGAACTCTTTCTCTGACCTTGTCGGATTTGAAACTGCCTCTGGTTGACATCATTTAATATATGCGTGTGGCTTCACCATGATTGGCTGTTGTTTCCCAAGTGTCGAGGATGCTGGCATCACCATCGTCAATGAGATGGGTCTGGACCCTGGCATTGATCACATGTTGGCCATGGAGTGCATCGACCAGGCCAAGGCAGACGGTTGCACTGTAGGTATTGCATGCATGCACTCGTGTTTGTTTACCAGTTGAATGTGTTGATGGGTGTTTGCGATAGAGTGGCATACTGTCGCACCATTGGTGCACTCATCGCCACGTCTGGAAGACATATTGACAGACCTCAACAAACGTTCACAGCATCTTGAATGTTCATTTTTACTTAGTTAGCGGTCAGGTCTTTGTGAACATTTGGTCAAATCAAATGGTGCTCTTATAGTTAATCCAGTTTCAATCACTGTTTCTTGACAGGTGGAATCGTACACCTCTTATTGTGGTGGTGTTCCTGCCCCGGAGTGCTCAGAGAACCCCCTGCGTTATAAGTTCAGCTGGAGTCCGTACGGCGTCCTGCTCAACACCATCAGTCCAGCCCTCTATCTGAAAGACAATAAGGTGACACAGGCTTACTTTAAAGATCCTCTATAGTTCTGTAGTGTCCAACAACCTACCTGAAAGACTTATGTAATATAATACATTTACAAACAGTCTGGTTTATCTGTTTAGCTTGTCAGTATTCCTCCTGGCGGGGCTCTCTTGGATGTCGCAAAACCCTGTGACTTCATGCCCGGTTTCACACTGGAAAGCTTCCCCAACCGGGACAGCACCAAATACGCACAGCCGTACGGGATTGAGTCCGCTCACACGCTCGTCAGAGGAACTCTGCGCTTCAGGGTATTCATGCTAATGGGATGTAAAGATGAGCGCAAACTCAGTGTTGCTCCAGTTCTTGTGCGTCTTCATGTACTGTTTGTGTCGGCAGGGCTTCGCCTCTACAATGAGTGGTTTTGTCAAACTGGGACTCATCAACACTGAGCCCTGTCCTCTGCTGGGACACACAGCTTCTCCTGTCTCATGGGTATAGATTTATGGATCTTCTTTTCATTATACTCATGAAATGCCTTGTCTTTAATGAAAATATATACCATTAATTCAAAATAATAATATAAATGCCATTGTGTCTCATACACAGAAAGAGCTTCTCTGTAAGCAGATTGGTTTGTCAACATCTGTGAGCAACAGTGTCTTTGAGGATGCCGTTTATGAGCAGATCGGACGGGATGACAGCAGAATGCAGGGTCTCAAATGGTGGGTCGAGGAATTCACTAACAATATTTTGTAGACTTCCATCAGAGTACCTACATAATATACAGTGCTGGGTAGTAACTGATTACATGTAATCTGGAGCATATAATCAGATTTCAGAGTGTTTCACTTATAATTAGATTACAATTATGCCTTGATTCAATTCGAGCACTCGATTATTAAAAAAAAAAACATTGCATTTTGCCCATGTTGAGTAACATGAGTTTTATGTTTTGCTTTCGCTTTGGTTTTGTTTGGTTTGTCGCTTTGGTTTTGTTTTTTGTTCACAAATTTATATTTGTTTCGTTGTGTTTTGCTTTTGCTTTGCATTTGGTTTTGCTGTTTTTTTGCTTTTGCTTTTGCTTTGTTATTGTTTGGTTTGTTGTATTTTTATTTTTTTTGTGTTTGTTTTGTTTTTGATTTGTTGCACCACTTGAATTTTTTCTGTCTTTAATCTTTAATTTTTGAGAGCAAACATTAATAAGCTCTCGATTATAAAAGAAAATCCTTGATTGCATTTTGCCCATTTTGAGTAACTGGCAAAATGCAGGAAATGGCGCATTTCACGTATGAGAATCCGTTAAAATGCATTATTGCACCGTTTTCTAAGGTTGCGTCATATATTAAACCCATTTAAAAACCACTAAAAAGCATAACACTATTGCGAATTCACAAACGCTACAATTCAATTAAATATATTTAATATATGTGCTTTAATTAATTACATGTGTGTAGGTTACATGGCTCTATTCACCGTAAATGCTGCTCCACACAAACAGTTCGTACTTACATGCGCGGACGTCGCAAACTCCATCTCTGCACGTTGTTGTGAGTTGGGTTTATTCTAACCTTCATCTGGGAACGCAATTTGCGCCATTTCATCAGATTTGTAAGGTAAATCATTTACAAACCTACGCCTACACGGGAGAATACATCAATATCTTTCTCAATATGCTAACTGTTCTTTGCGATTTCAAAATAAAAGCTCAAACCCTCACTCCAAGTTTACGCGTTTTGATGTCCACATATTCAAGAAATTACAGTGGCTGTAGCTTTTCTGTCATAAAGAAATGGCCAGATATTAAAGATTAAGTGGATATGTGAATTTAAATGTTCGCGCAGTAAACTGTAAAACAGTCGTCAGGCCGCTGGCGCCCTCTGCAGTCATTTGTTGAAATGCATAATGTACGTTAGTTCTACTGTTTATAATACATTATGTATTTTAACAGAATTGGTCAATAAAACCATGATTAGTTGATTCTGATACTTTATTTAAACGAATTATCATCTCATTGCTCTTATATATGTATTTTAAGTCATTTTAAAGGCTATTGTTTGCTTAGGTCTATTTTTATTTACTACCTCAAAAAAAAAACTATAATTATTCAGTTACTCAATAATCAGAATAATTGACTGATTACTCAATGAACAAAATAATCATTAGTGACAGCCTAACATTACGTTTTAAAATTATGTATTGGTTCTCCCTAATTCTTCTTTTTTTTTATGTTCTACTGTGTGTCATTTTGAATACAATGAGTTTTCACAATATAGACTGAGAGGGACAAAACCACCTCTCAGTCCATTACACCACATATGAGAAGAATAATTGCTCATATGTTACAAGTTATTAAACACTGCTGATGTATAACTAACAAAAATATTTGCAAACCTAAAAGACTTTAACCATTGTTGTTTAACGTTTATGTGATGCAGGGATTTCTAAATCGCTTTGACTTAAAATATTAACTTGAAGTCCCCCTAAGATTTTAAGCTATTATTTCAATAATTTAACAACAAATGTATGTGTTTGCTGGTGTTGATTAATGGTCTTATATTTTATTTCTCTTTTCTTTGTATTTTTATAACAAATCCAATTAAATAAACTTGTTAGATCAAAGTTAGATCAAAAGTAGTGCTGTCAAACGATTAATCACAATTAATCGCATCCAAAAAAACCGTTTTATTTACATAATATGTGTGTATGTACTGTGTATATTTATTATGTATATATATGAAAAATGTTATGTTTATATATTAAATATATTTATATATAATATAAATTAGGTGAATATAACTATATACGTGTAAATATTCTCAAAATATATGCTGTATGAGTGTGTGTGTGTGTGCGTGTATATATATATATATATATATATATATATATATATGTATATATATATATATATATATATATATATATATATATATATATATATATATATATATATATATATATATATATATATATATATATATATATATATATATATATATATATATATATATATACACACACACACACACACACACATACATACACACACACACATCGCAATTAATTGTTTGACAGCACTAATCAAAAGTAATCTAAAAGTAATCCAAAAGTTGTTCGATTACTTTACCTAAAATGAGTAATTTAGATTACTGACTATGATTTTCATCATGTAATTTGTAATCAGTAACACCCAGCACTGCTGACATATGAGGAGAGCTATTTGTAACATTTTTTAAATTATTAATGTCTTTAATTAATGGCATATTTGTAAATATAAATATTAAATAAGATCATACAGTGTAGCTGACTGACTGGATGACTTCCATCAGGTTTGGGATGCTCAGTGAAGAACCGGTTCCTCATGCTGACACCATCTTAGCTGCGCTTGCAAAGCATCTGGAGGCTAAACTGTCTTTCGGTAAAGAGCTAGTTCCTCTTTGTTTTCCTCGTTCTGTCTTATGTCATGAGAGAGCTTTGAAGATTAAAGATGTTTGTAAAGCTCAACCATCAGGCATCCTGAAGTCCAGTTGCACATAAATGAATGTTGTTTTTGGATCGTTCTGTCTGGTGCAGCTAAAGGTGAGCGTGATATTGTCATCATGAGGAATGACGTCGGTATCAGACACCCAACGGGTGAGCTGGAGACCAAACACATCAGTCTGGTGGTCTACGGGGATCCCAATGGATACTCAGCCATGGCCAAAACCGTGGGCTACCCAGCAGCCATCGCAGCCCATATGGTGCTCAACGGTTAGTGCTCAACTCAACTTGACTATGCTCATTTAACAGCAAATGTCACAAAAATGTCAAAATTTATTTTCTATTTGAATCTGATAAGTGATATTGCTGAGTATTATAAATCAATCTACATTTTGTGAGACTAATTTTTAACATTATTTTAGATTTTATTTTTATCAGTCGGAGCTATTTCTTTTTTATTTGTGTTATTTATTTTCCATTTTATTATTAGTTCATCCAAAAATGAAAATTCTGTCATTAATTACTCACCCTCATGTCATTCCAAATGCATAAGATCCAAACACATCATCTTCTAAACACAAATTAAGACTTTTTTTGATGAAATCCGAGAGCTTTCTGACCCTGCATAGACAGCAACACAACTGACACATTCAAGTCCCAGAAAGGTAGTTAGGGCATCAATAAAATAGTCCATGTGACATCAGTGGTTCAAACTTAATTTTATGAAGCTACGAAAATACTAGCTGTGTGCGCAAAACAATGATAAAACTTTCATTAAACTTTAATCCCTTTAAATATACCTGTTTTGCTTATTGGACCAATAACATTAAAATATTTAATGTATTCCTAGTGTCATTCTACTGTATTTACTTCAGTAGTTTGTAATCTGTTCTTAATTTTGCACTGTTATTAAAATATTTTAAATCTACAGTTGAAGTCAAAAGGTTACATACACATTGCAGAGTCTGCAAAATGTTAATTATTTGAGCAAAATAAGAGGGATCATACAAAATGCATGTTATTTTTTTTTAGTACTGACCTGAATAAGATATCTCGCATAAAAGACGTTTACGTTTAGTCCACAAGAGAAAATAATAGTTTATATAATAGTAATATAAAAATGATCCCATTCTAAAGATGTTGTTACCTGAATGATCCACAGCTGTGTTTTTTTGTTTAGTGATAGTTGTTCATGAGTCCCTTGTTTGTCCTGAACAGTTAAACTGCCTGCTGTTCTTCAGGTCCCACAAATTCTTTGGTTTTTCAGCATTTTTGTGTATTTGAACCCTTTCCAACAATGACTGTATGATTTAGAGATCTATTTTTTTCCACATTGAGGACAACTGAGGGACTCATATGCAACTATTACAGAAGGTTCAAATGCTCACTGATGCTTCAGAATGAAAAAAAGGTTGTATTAAGAGTCGAGGGGTGAAAACTTTCGAACAGAATGAAGTTGTGTACGTTTTCTTATTTTGCCTCAGTATGATTTTTTTTCAGAAGCTACAGAAGATACTTACATGTTTCCCAGAAGACAAGATAAGTTAAATTTACCCTGATCTTTAAATTCAAAAAGTTTGCACCCCCCCCAACCCCCCCGGCTCTTAAAGGTTCATGAAACCCCAGACTACTTTTTCTGAGATTTGAGCAGAGGTGTTTGTGTTGCACATTATATATGACAATGTTAGCATCCTTTAATTTTAATTGTTGGAGAAAACGGGTTAATTTTGAGCTTTTTTGCTCTATTTTCATCTTCCGGGTTTAAAATCTACATTGTTCTGATGTCACGATTTGTGACTTCAATGGCGCGTCGGTGAATAATTATTCAAGAGGCTGCATGTTCTTATCCTATGAGAAGACGCTATGCCTAATTATTCACGACAGCGGGTGTTGATTTGCTATGACAGACGCTTCAGACTGTGAGATTGTGTACAATAACTGAGAGAAACGTTAATGGATCGAAAGGAGGAGTTTTTGTTTGCTTTGTAAGCAAATTCATTCATAGAGTGAGTGAAATAGCAGCTTTTACAACTCCTTAATGCAACCCATCAAAAGGATTATATATGCTGCAAAGTAAGCCTTAAAAGTTAATAGAGGTGCAACAGCACGTTCATATATACGTTTTTAATGTAGAGTGCAAATGGCTGTGCATCCCATTTGTGTTGTTAACTCAGTGGGAGCGAAATGAAACTGTCTGAACCGTCTGAACCTGAAGTTGACTCTGTCCCCTCTAACCCCTCCGCTCCACAATGCACCACGGCCACTTTTGCAGCATTTTTTAAAAGTGTGGTGAGAACTAATCCGTCCTCAAACAGGGGGGGTTTCATGACCCTTTAATGCATTGTTTCCCCTTCTGGAGCATCAGCGAGAGTTTGAATTTTCTGTAATAGTTACATATGAGTCCCTCAGTTGTCCTCAGTGTGAAAAGATGGATCTCAAAATCATACAGTCATTGTTAGAAAGGGTTCAAATACAGAGAAAAAAAAATTTGTGGGACCTGAATGATTTTTCTGAAGAACAGCAAACAGTTTCAATCTTCAGGACAAACAAGGGACTCATGAACAACTATCACTAAACAAAAAACACAGCTGTGGATCATTCAAGTAACAACAGTATTAAGAATCAAGTGTGTGTAAACTTTTGAACAGGATCATTTTTATAAATTCAACTATTATTTTCTCTTGTTGACTATATGGAAATGTCTTTCATGTGATATATATTATTCAGGTCAGTACTACATAAAAATAACATGCATTTTGTATGATCCCTCTTATTTTGGTAAAATTAACATTTTGCAGATTCTTCAAGGTGCATGTAAACTTTTGACTTCAACCGTATAATTCTAGGGTTTACTTTCCACTAATTCCACACAATGGCCAAAGCTGTTCTTATAAAGTCACTTGGACTTAATGTGAATGTGTGACGTCCCACCGCAGGTGAACTGACGACTAAAGGTCTGGTGGTGCCGATGACGAAGAACATCTACGGTCCGGTGCTGAAGAGACTGCAGGAGGAGGGTCTCCAGTGCATCACCAGGAGCACCATATCAGAGTAACCCAACTCCTCAAGATCTCAAAACTCATTTCTGTGCCACACCTGTGTAATGAAACCAGTAGCAGATTCTGAAACTTCCATTACCACATATTTTCCTCAGCGAACGGTTACAGATATTGTCAAAACGGTTACAGATAACTTGTCAAAAGTGATCCAACGGTTAGTGCTTTTGTTTTCAGACTTGAATCTAAAAGTATATTTAGGCAGTCTGTAGACGTTTGTATTAGTTGACAAAGAATGTTCGTTTTAATCAGTTTTGTCATAAATTGGGAGTGTAAATAAACTCCCACAAAGCACAGAACTGCCCATTTCTGATTTTTGGCTTGAACTTTATACACTGAAATTGTTTTCTTACCCTTGCACGTCTGCTTTAGTTGAATTCAAAACGAGCATTAGCAACGTATGTATGCAAAAAGTGATGTCTGTTGAGTGCTACTGATAAAATGAGCCATTTTCTGCAAGGCTTTAACATGTCAATGAATATTTCTGTGAAACTTGGCAGAGTAGTGAAATATTTTTAATGTTTTTTTTTTTTCACATTCTAAATGTTCATTAGGTAATGTGGCATTAAATTCATTTGTAAACCATTTTAAGTATAGCATGTCCAAAGATTTGTTTTAAAATGAGCTTTTGTCCAATAAAACATTTGCATTTTCTTTCATTGTTTTGTGTTTCTTGTTTTTCATCAAATAATTGTCTAAAATATTGTAATTTTTAGTAGACTGAAATAGGAGGGAATTACCCTTTACCCTCTCTTTATATATATATATATATTTATATATATATATGCTGTATATTTAAATTATTGTAATTCTCATTTATTTATATAATATATATACACACACATATAATTAATTTACATAATAAAAATGATAAAATCCATAATATTTATTATACATAATTTAATATTTAATCTCTCTCTGTCTATTACTGTGTAATTTACATAAGCAACCTTTTTTGAATCGTTTTGTATCATTTATTATTTATTATATATAATAATGATTAAATTATATTATACGTAATATAAAATATTACACCAAATACATTTTTAGTATTATATAATTTACATAATAAAAATTATATGACAATCTTTATTATAATACGTAATTTAATATTTTTTCAATACATTTTTAATTTGCATGAGTAATCTTTGTGTAAACAATTAGTAATAAGTTATATGTATGTCTTTTTTATTATATCATGTACATAATATGTAATAATACATATATTGTTTATTACTGTATAATTTACATAATTAATATGGAGGTCTAAATTACTCAAAATTAAATAATTAAATAAATGTTGAAATATATAAATAAATAGTTAAATGCATAATTTAATTATTGAAAGTATACATAAATGTATACATTCTCTCTTTTTAATACATTTTTAATTTACATAAGTAATCTTTGTGTACATAATTAATACTAAGTTATACGTTTTTTATCTTTTTTATTATATCATGTACATTAAATATAATATATATATATATTGTTTATTATTGTATAATTTACATAAAGAATATAATACATAATATTTATTATAAGTTTATTAATATTTATTCTCTTTCTTGTTATACATTTTAAATTTACGTATCTGTTATATCAGTGATTACATAATAATTAGTAATACGTTTTGTATCATTTTTATTATAATATAATGTACTTAATATAAAATACATAATATAAAATAATTTTTATTATATAATTTACATCATAAAATTTCTATAAACAATCTATTATAATATGTAATTAATATTTATCCTCTTTTTAATACATTTACATGTAATTATTGATACAACAAACATTACTTATGTAATGTTATCTTTATTATAATAAAATGTTATCTTTATTATAATACATAATTATTTAATATTTATTTTCTCTTGTTTTTAAATACAAAAAGATTACTTATGTAAATTAAAAATGTATCAATAATTAATTAGCAAGTTTTTTAATCAATTTTTATTATTTCATGTACTTAATATAAAATAATACATAATATAAAATACACTTTTATTATTATATAATTTACATAATAAAAATGATAGAATATTATAATACATAATTTAATTTATTCTCTTTAATGTGTTTTTAATTTACATAAGTAATCTTTTTTGAATAAATATTTAGTAATAATACGTAATTAGTATTTTTATTCTATCAGCTACATAATATATAATACATAATATATTATTATTATATAATTATATATTGTATCTATATTATTGACATAAAACGATATAATATGTAATATTTATTATAATACGTAATTATTTCATATTTATTCTCTCTTTTTAATTTTAAAATTAATTTTGAAATTATATGTTAGTTAAGGGTCAAGATTTTACAAATTCATATTTTTTACTTAGCAAGGATACTTTAAATTTAAATACTGTTTTATCATATTCATATAATATTCGTTGTTTTGTTTTTTTACTCTTTATTAATCAAAGAGCATTTGGAGAAATGCTTTTATCCAAATTTCTGTTTTCTTTCATTGTTTAATATTCCTCGTTTTCTTCAAATAACATCTAAAATATTGTTTATCAACGTCAGTAGACAAAAATGAGAGAAAATTCCCCTTCACCCCCCCTCTTCCGCCCTTGTTGACTGCCCGGTGGCGGCCATAAACGCAGTCTGCATTGTTTGTGGTGTGAGGCCATCAGTGCGGTCACTATAAAGTAGGCCACCAAGCCAAGATAATTGGGTCTGTAATTATTAGAAGTTAAAAATGCAAATGAAGGCAGCAGTAGCCGCTCAAGACCGTGTCTGGCCATTTGACCCATATTTTTGTGTAAATGACCTTTTGGATTAGAATTGAGGAATAATTACAAGCGATTCTTCAAAGGGATTATGTCATAACTCATGTAGCCGTCATCTTCGTCACCAAACCCTTAAGCCGTGGACTTATAATAATCGGTTCCTGAAGATGCAGTGGCTTAAGGAGTGACCTGATCGTTGCCAGAAGCACCGTCTCCATGGCTTAAGCCAAGATGAATTTGAGGAGGAAAAGTTAATTGAAAAACAACCCTGTTTGATACACGTCTTGAAGGAAACCTGTCTTTGTTCTGTTTTGCTGAGATGGCCAGATGGAGAACTGAAGGACTGTTGTTGGTTGCTCTTGATCTTGGTGGTTTGTCAGTCGGGATGTCGAGGTAACAAGAAACGCAGAACAGCTGACACGAGTCGAGCGGCTGCTGTCTGGATTCTGTAATCAACACGAGTCTGTCCCGAGGGCAGATGAGAACCACAATATTAGACAATATCTAGAGTATTATGGAACTGGTAGCAAAAATGCACAGTAATGTTCTGGGTTCAGTATCAAATTTGAACTCATCCTTTATTTTCTTTTTTGTTTTGTTTTTGTTTTAGCGAGGTAAGCGAATGGGGCACATTTTTAGACATTTAATTTTTTATTTTATTTTATTTATTTAGTTAGTTAACTTACATTATTTTTTAATTTACATAAGTAATATTTCTTGTATCAATAAAATCAAATAAAAAATGTGTATATCATGTACATGATACATAATAATAATTTATTTATTTTTTTACATAAGTAATCATTTTTTGTTCAATAAATAATAAGTAACACATTTCATATTTTTATTATATTATGTACATAATATAAAATATATTTTATATAATTTCCATAATACATATAATATATATGCATTTATTATATGTAATATTTAATGTTAAGTCTCAACACAAAAAAGATTACTTATGTAAATTAAAAATGTATCAAAAAGTAATACATTTTGTTTTATTATATGTACATCATATATTTTTAAGACATAATTTACAAAAAACTGTCACATTTATTATAATACGTAATTTAATATTTATTCTGTTTTTTAAATATATATTTATATAAGTAGTCTTTTTTTGTATTAGTAAAAGTAATAAATGTTTTATAATTTTTTATTATATCATGTACATAATATATATTTTTATTATTGTATAATTGACAATAAAATGATATAATACATAACATTTATTATAATACATAATTATTTAATATTTATTATTTTTAATCCATTTTCTAATTTACATAAGTAATCTTTTTGCATCAACAATTAGTAATATGTTTGTATTATTTTTATTGTCATGCACATATATATAATACATAATATATTTTATGATGATATAATTTACATAAAAATGATATATTAATTATTTTTGATAATTGTAATACATTTTTTAATTTACACAAGTAACCTTTTTTGTATTAATAATTAGTAAAAAGTAATACGTTTAGTATCATTTTTATATCATATACATAATATAATACATAGTAGATATTTCCTTTATAATTTGCATAATAAAAATTACGTAATATGTAATAATTATAATACGTCATTGTTTCTCATTTCTTTTTTAATACGTTTCATTTATATAAGTAATCTTTTTGTATCAATAATTAATGTTTTGTAAAAATCTTTACTATCATGTACATAATATTTGCATAATATATAATACATATTTTTATTATAATATACTTTACATAATGAAAATTATGAAGTACATTAATATTTATTTTAATATATAATAATTTAATTAATAATTAGTAATAATGTTTTTATTATATAATTTATATAATAAAAATTATGTGTAACATTTATAATTTTATTATATTTTATTTTTATTATTTTAACATTATTTTATATTTATTATATCATGTACATAATGTAAAATACATAATATAAAACACTGACACTACATATTTACATAAAAATGTTATTGTAATATGTAATTAATATTTATTCCCTCTTTTTTTATTTACTTAAGTAATCTTTTTTATGTATAACTATTAATTAGTAATAGTAATAGCACATATATAATAATAATAAGTAATAAGTAATAGTTTACATTTTTTTATTATTTATATCATGTACATAATATATAATACATAATGTTTTTATTATTATATAATTATAAAAATTATATAATGTGTAAAATTTATTATAATATGTAATTTAATATTTCAGTCAGATTTTTTAACATTTATATATAATAAAATAAATATATATAATCTTGCATTATATTAAAATTATATATATTAGTTGGGGGTTAAGGGTCAGATTTTTTTTAAAGAAATTAACACTTTTATTCACATGGATGCTTTAAATTGATCAATATATTAGGATATATTATATTAATATATTATTTTTATATTATTATTTATTTATTCACCAAAGAATCCTGAAAATAAATAAATATAATAAATAAATATATAAATATATATTATAAATAAATAAATAATTTTTTTTTTTTTTTTTTACTTTCTATTCGTCAAAATATCCTGAAAACGTGTAGCGGTTATTACAAAAAATATTAAATACGCAAAAAAAGGTCAGTGAGTGACTTTTTTAACACTAAAAAGCATGTTAGTATGAAAATTGTTTTGAGTCTACATTATTAAACAAACAATTCCTTTTAAATACCATGTCAAAAACCAAGAATTATGAAATCAGTGCATATCTAAACATAAAATATCTCGGCATAAACAGTCCAGTCTCCTTGCTTGCTTTCTTGTTTGGTTTAATCCTACGAACAGACAAAAACATCTCGTACAGCTAAACTGTGTCAGTATGCAATGCGTCATCTTACGTCAGTAACAAAACAGAGCGTCATCAGAAATATTAAAACATCATTTCAAAGGTGACTAAAATTATTGAAACGCAGCCATGTCTTGTAAAGCACTAGTGCCTCAAATATAAAATTCTAGACATAAATAGAAATTTGGTCCATCGACGTGGTCGCTGTAATATTATTTACACATTAGAATATTATTTATCCATGACTGATTTTGCCACTTTCTTTGTATATTTGTATGAAAAAACAGTGGCTGAAATTCTACTACAAAAAATAGACTAATAAAAAACAGTCTTATTAAAATAAAAAAAAAAGGTGTTTTCCCTTTAAACAAGCTTTTAAGCAAATAAATATGACTCTATGCGAAGACATTAGTACGTAAGACATTAGCACAAGGTGGCGGTTTAAGAGAGAAACAATTAATAAAAACGTGGAGGAGTGTACAAAGGCACACATTTAGTGACGGCGCTGCATCCAGCAGAGCGCCATCAGTTCAGAGATGGACTGGGGAAAAACAAGAGCATTCTTTGATAGAAAAAAAACGAGTCTTTTTCCTGTGCCGGCTCGTCACTATGGTTACACCAAGGATTCCAGACTCTCGGCCGCACTCGAGACGCCTCCTGGGACCGTGCCGTTGTTGTCGGAGGACTGAAGCGCTCGCTCGTCTTCTTGGGTGCTGACCAAACTCAGGATGGCTTTGTACAGGAACTGATACTGATCCTAGCCGACCAAAAAAAATATTTAAAAAAAACAAGAACATGTTGGTAGTTTGACCTCAACATACCACTCAAAATATTACATTTTCCCTTGTGGGTTTGAGTTAATTCCACCTCAGGGCGGATTATTAATGACTGACTTTTCCCCATCAGAATTGCTGCCAACTCCAGAGAGATGGAGAAAAGAAAAAAAAACCCCACTACATTTCTTTAAAAATGTATGAATGCCAATAGTCTGCAGACACATGGAAAACACTGAAGTTATAAAAAAAAAAAAAAAAAAAAAAAAAAAATCATCAAGTGTAAAATAGCTCATACATACCATAAAACCTTAAAATTCGCATAAAAAAAATTAATTTACTTAAAATATATAAGTTAAAATTGATATACCCCCATAGTATATTATATATATTGTATAGAAAATTATAATATATCAATTAGATCTAAAGGGGGAAAAATTATATATATTTGAAATTATATATATTTGATCTATAAAATAACCCAATAATATAAACATTTTATAATAATTCTAATTTATAAATTAAAAAAAATCCATAACATAAATATGTATTTATTTTGAATTATATATTAAATAATAATAGAAAGATTTAAAGTATAAATAATCATATTTAATTTTAAAAAATTATAATTATAATTTAGAAATTTAATTTTTTTAATTATACATTTCAAATCCGTAATAATATAAAGATGTATTTATTTTTATTTATATATATTTCAATTATTTTAATCATAATTTATATTTATTTATATATTAAATAATAATATAAAGACTTCTAATACAATATAAAGATTTATAATTATAAGTTATACATTTAGAAAAATTATAATAACATAGAGATGTATTTATTTTTAATTGTTTTTAATTATAAATATTTTAATTATTTTGAATTATTTTGATCTATAAATATCCCCAAAATCCATATTAGCATAAATATGTTTTTCTTTTTAATTAATTAATTAATTATTATACACACATTTTTTATTTATATGTATTTTTTATTATTTTAATTATTATATTAATACATTTTTATTAGAATATTACATAAAGCTTGGTATAGTATATAGTATAAATACAGTATACATAAAGTACAGTAGAGTATAATATATGTATAGTATAATATATTTTATATAGTAACGCAATAATATATATTATAATATAAATAATTATAATAATTTATAATTATAATTTATAAATTTACAAAAATTCCATAACATATATATATATATATATATATAATTTCTTTGTTTATATGTATTTAATATTCTAATTATTATTATATTACTATTATAATATTATACTATATATAAAGCTTGGTATAGTATATAATACAGTAGAATAATTCACATATGCTAAATACATATTTCAATACCTATACACATATTCCCTGAAATATATTAATTAACCCTTTTAACTGTCACTCCCATTTTTTACAACAGACATAAAAATGCACTATCCAGACTTAAATTTCATGAATGAAAACATTTTGTAAATTGATTTTGATGTACATTTGCCGTGGTAATGCAACGTCTGAATTTAAAATGCCTTTCAAAGCATGAATTTTGAGATTTTAAGTTTTGAACTGATATATAATTTCTTTTGATTTCTATTGCGTGATAGGGAAAAAGGCAACAAAGAAGAGATTTTTTAAGTTGCACTCTTGACATATATTAATCTATTACTTTTCCTACATATTTCTATCACAAAACTATTTAGGAGTCTTAGACCTCTCCAGCGATGTATATTTTGTCATGATTAAATTAGGATTTATTTGTAATATGGTGAAGTAAACTTAGGCGTCCCACTGGGGGGGACGGTGACAGTTAAAGGGTTAAATAATTTATAAATTACAATGGTTATAATAATTTATAATTTGTTTTATATAAAATGAAAACTTTATGTGTGAGCTATATATATATAGTGTATATATAATCTCTAGTGTATACATAATATTATATATCATATAAAACTTCCGAAAATTTAAAATTGTATGTAAAAACATGATTAGTAAGCATTAAATACAGTATGTATACATGTACATTTCAAGACTTATATAGTGTAAATCTCAAAGTGTAACTGACGTATTTCGTGTGTTTGATTGTGTAATCACAAGTGTAAAAAACAAGTTGTCTTGAATGAAAGCATGCAGATGAACCCTTACAATGTCAGTGAAGACTCCAGGCCTCATGAGGTTGATCATCTTGGCCACCATGTAGACGTTCACGGTGCTCTCGGCCTCAAGCTGTTGCAGTAGAGTGAACAGCGCACAGAACGTCCCAGCAGTCACACCACCATGCCTGCACAGAGATTATTAAACAAATCAATGATAAAGCATGTTCAGTTCTTCACCCTAGCGAGCCGCCCACCTGCACTGCATTTTTAGACATCGTAGATGTGCTCCCAATTCATGCTGTCTGCTAACATACCTTGTTTTGACAAGCACTGCATATATCTGTCAAGAATAAAGCAGCCCGACTGCAATACATGAACACTTTTCAGGGAATATATCATGATGATTATAATAGAAATTATAACATAACTTAAAATGTCAGTGATTAAACACTCTTTACCAGTATTTTATTCATTACTGCAAAGTATTGATGTAAAAGCAGGAGTTTTGAAGAGGGATAAGAAATACTTATACGATTCCTTTGTTCGATTCGAATAACGTCACTCGATTTTAAAACATCATCGTCTGCAATTTACTAAAGTATGTCGAATAACCGCCAAAATACCGGAAGAGGCGCGAATTCCACGGACGAGAATTATAAGAGGCTGCATGATATATTAAACCTATTTAAAAATCATAACAAAACAAAATGCTATTGTGAATTCACAAACGCGACGATTTAATTCAATAAATATATGCGCTTTAACTATTTACATGCGTGTAGGTTACGTACGTGCGTCTCATCAGTCTGAGTTTAAACGTTTTGATGTCCACTTATTCAAGAAATTACAGTGGCTGTGGCACTTCTGTCGAAAAAACATGAACAAATATCAAAGATTAAGTGGACATTTGACTTAAATGTTGTTTAGTCAATATTATACAAGGATTAGATCGAGTTGTAAAGTGTAAAAATAATAGTCAGGCCGTTGGCGCCCTCTGCAGTCATTTGTTAAAATGCATAATGTACTTTAGTTCTATTGTTTATACTACATTATGTATTTTAACAGTTTAGTTTGGTAAAATCATATGATTACTTGCTTTTGATATTTTATTTGAACTAGTTATTGTCTCATTGCTGTTATATATGTATTTTAAGTCATTTTAAACGCTATTGTCACTTAGGTCTATTTTTATTACCTCAAAAAAATTAATTATACTTATCGATTACCAAAATAATCAAAAGTGACAGCCCTAATGCCATTATAAAAATAATAATAATAATTAATTAATCAATAAATATAACACCAACAACAAAACAATAGTAACAAAAATGTATTATTTTAATACAAATTAATAGTAATGAAAACTGAATTTGACGTTTTGTTTTGGGTTTTTTGCCAGTTAATGAAAAAAAAAAAAATCTTTTAATAATAAAAATCTTTGATCTCTCGTTTGTCACACCATCTAAACTTAAATAGTTTGAGCTTTTGTTGTATTAGTTACTTACAATATTTTCTGTTACATGGCTTAGGAACAATATTTCTTGTGCAAAGTGTTATATAAATCCATTTTAAATTTACACACACTACATTTTAAAAAGTACACATAAGTTGCATTAAAGTGATCAAAAGTAATGGTAAAGATCTAATGTTAAAGATTTCAAATTTTAAATAAAAGTTGTTCATTCGAACTTTCTATTTGTTAAAAAGCAAACAAAAGCATGCACATTAATCTCAAACAGGTGTGCTTTTTTACTATGCGAAAGTTTTTAAATAAAATTTTGGATATTTTTGGAGCTTGGTGTTGCTGACTTTACATTATTTTTTTTTTTTTTTTTCAACTTTCTATTTATCATAATTCTAAAAAGTAAAGTAACAGTTTTCACAAAAATATTAAGCAGATTGTTTTAAACAATGTTAACAGCGAGAAAAGGTTTTAAAATACCAAATATGCAATAAATTATTATAAAAAATATATATGAAACTAGAAAAAAAAATCATAATATTTCACAGTATTACAGGTTTAACTGTATCTTTCATTAAATAAATGTTGTCTTAGTGAGAATAAGAGACTCAAAAACATTTTAAAAAAATTCTTACTGGCTCCAGAATTTTAACAGCAGTGTTTTTGAGCTAAAATGTTTCCTTGAGATTTATATATCTACTAAGATTCACTAAATACAAACTAAATATTCCCCAGATAATATTTCAATCAGTCCTTTTGGCTGTAGCACATTGACACTATAAAAGCCAATTATTTAATTTAGCAAATGCTTACTATTATTACTATTTAACAGCTATTATTACAGTTTACCAGCTGGTCCAACATATAGACCAGCATAAACCGGCCTGGAAATTCATCCTGGTTTACTGGGCAGGGGTGTCTGCCGATGCAGACAGCAGACAGTGAGGCAGCTCACTAGCTTCTGGAACAGAAATAACATGTCTTTTCCAAAACGTAGTGTGCATCTCTCTCAGGGGCCAAGATGCAACTCACTCATCATGTACAACCATGGGTCCATCTTTGGAGCTGAACTCTTTTTGGATGATGTTGATCAGCTCAAAGACGCTACTGATGGGACTGTCTGGGTTTGGCCAGCGCGGAGCCCGGTAATGCTTCACTTCTAGAACAAAGTCATCCTGTGACGAGAGAGAAAAGAGAAAATAAATACATTATTAAAGGAATAGTTCACCCAAAAATGAAAATTTTGTCATTAATTACTCAACCCTCATGTCTTTCTAAACCCGTAAGATCTTCGTTCATCTTCGGAACGTAAATTAAGATATTTTTGATCACATCTGAGAGCTTGGGCCTTGAACGTGGTAGTGGTAGTGCTGTTGCTGTCTACAAAGGGTCAGAAAGCTCTTGGATTTCATTAAAAATATAATTTGTGTTCTGATTCATTTTGGGGTAAACTATCCCTTTTAGTTAAAAAGCCAAACCACTGCTGAAATATGAGTCCGTAATATCACTTTCTCAAGTGTGTGTTTATGATCAATATGCTTCCGCAGATACAGATGGTTTAATGCTAAGTGTGTGAAAAGCACCAGATGTGTTGTTTAACAGCCTCTGTTCTCACTTTCGTCAGCAGCCATTTGCTCCTCCTAATATTTTCCACAATCGTATGTCAGGCACCAGCTGCGCTCTTCAAAACAGATGCCTGCGTTCGTGTTTTTGAACGATTTTGCAGAAATGACGCAAAGAAATCGTTCATTTACATCTCTTTGAATTGATTATCTCAGCTTCAGCATGATACGTTCCTCTTGGTGCATTATGGGTAAATTCTCTGATCCTCTTTATGTTGCTAATGTTAGCTGTTGAAGCTGATTGGCTGATATGATGTTACCTGTGAGGCCTCTAGGATGTAATCCTGCACTATCAAGATGTCTTCATTGGAGAGGCACACGTGGCCCTCCCCTCTTAATGATACAGAGAATGTCTCGTAGATGATTGGCTGATCTCTCACAGGCCAGAATGTGATTGGCTCGTTGTCTTTTGTCTACGAATGGAATATAGAAATGAGAGAGGGAGGGAGAGAGTGAATGAAAGATGAATTAAAAGACAATCTGTTTCATTCAGCACTGGAAGATCGACAGGAAATGCAGGAATTGGGCGTGACGCCATAAAGCAGTTTGGGATAAAAGATGTACTGACCGTGCTACTCGTGTCCAGCAGTGAAATGATAACCTGGGAGTTGTGATCCCACACCATCCTCCACAAGTCCTTCACTGTGCTGGGCAAAGGATTCTGGGTAATGATGAACTCTTTGCTCTGCCGATAGCCCTGATGTGAATGCATGAATGAGACTTAATATGAATCTAAATAAGCTGTTACAGAGAACTCACTGTAGAAACGCTGAATGTCTCACCATGACATATGAGGCGTTGATGTAGTCGGACGTCTCTCCTGCTGATGTGGACAAACACACTCTGGACTTCTCCACTGCAAAACACAACAATCACTTCAAAGAACTCAATATCTGTCCATCCATCCATTCATCTGTCCATCTGTCTATTTGTCCATCCATTCATCTGTCCTTTAAGTCATCCATCCATTGGACCTGTCTGTCACATCTGTCTATATGTCTATCTATCCATCGATCATCAGTCTGTCTCTATGTCCGTCCATCCACCTATTCATGCATCTGTCTATCTATCTATCTATCTATCTATCTATCGGTATATCAGTCTATCGCATCTGTCTATCTATTTACCCACCTGTTTATCATCAGTCTGTCTATCTAGCCATTATCCATCCATCAATCCATCACATCTATCTATATGTCTATCCGTCGATTATCATATGTCTATATGTCCATCTTTCTATCTGTCCATCCATTCGTCCGATTATTCGAACTTCTATGTGTCTGTCTATCTATCGATCTATCTATCTGTCCATCCATTCGTCCATCTGTCTGCTGTCTACCCACCTGTCAATCTATCCTTCCACATATCTGTCCACACATTTATCTGTCTATCTAGCCATTATCCATCCATCCATCCATCCATCTATCACATCTGTCTATCCATCGATCATCAATCTGTCTATATGTCCATCTATCTGTCCATCCATTCATCCGTCTATTCAATCTTCTGTCTTTATATATCTATCCTTCTATCCTTCCATCCATCAATCTATTCACTATCTATCGATCTATCTATCTACCTGTATATTTGTATATCTGTCTATCTATCTATCTATCTATCTATCTATCACATCTCTATGCATATCTATCTATCTATCTATCTATCTATCTATCTATCTATCTATCTATCACATCTGTCTGTCTATCCATTTATCTGTATATCAGTCTATCACATCTGTCTGTCTATCTATCTATCTGTATATCAGTCTATCACATCTGTCTGTCTATCTATCTACCCACCTGTTTATCATCAGTCTGTCTATCTAGCCATTATCCATCCATCAATCCATCACATCTATCTATATGTCTATCCGTCGATTATCATATGTCTATATGTCCATCTTTCTATCTGTCCATCCATTCGTCCGACCATTCGAACTTCTATCTGTCTGTCCGTCTATCTATCGATCTATCTGTCCATCCATTCGTCCAACTGTCTTCTGTCTACCCACCTGTCTATCTATCCTTCCACATATCTGTCCACACATTTATCTGTCTATCTAGCCATTATCCATCCATCCATCCATCTATCACATCTGTCTATCCATCGATCATCAATCTGTCTATATGTCCATCTATCTGTCCATCCATTCATCCGTCTATTCAATCTTGTCTTTATATATCTATCCTTCCATCCTTCCATCCATCAATCTATTCACTATCTATCGATCTATCTATCTATCTACCTGTATATTTGTATATCTGTCTATCTATCTATCTATCTATCTATCACATCTCTATGCATATCTATCTATCACATCTCTATGCATATCTATCTATCTATCTATCACATCTGTCTGTCTATCTATCTATCTGTATATCAGTCTATCACATCTGTCTGTCTATCTATCTACCCACCTGTTTATCATCAGTCTGTCTATCTAGCCATTATCCATCCATCAATCCATCACATCTATCTATATGTCTATCCATCGATTATCAGTCTGTCTATATGTCCATCTTTCTATCTGTCCATCCATTCGTCCGTCCGTCCATTTAATCTTCTGTCTGTCTATCGATCTATCTGTCCATCCATTCGTCCATCTGTCTTCTGTCTACCCACCTGTCTATCTATCCTTCCACATATCTGTCCACACATTTATCTGTCTTTCTAGCCATTATCCATCCATCCATCCATCCATCCATAACATCTGTCTATGTCTATCCGTCAATCATCAGTCTGTCTATATGTCCATCTATCTATCTGTCCATCCATCTATCAATCTATTCACTATCTATTCACTATCTATCTATCTATCTATCTATCTATCTATCTGTATATTCGTATATCTATCTATCTATCACATCTGTCTGTCTGTCTATCCATCTATCTATAATCTATCTGTCTGTATATCAGTCTATCACATCTGTCTGTCTGTCTATCTATCTGTCTATCTATCCTTGCATCCATCTAATATAAAATGATGAATGTCTATCATCACTCTGTCTATATGTCCATCAACCTATCTGTCTGCCTATTCGTCTGTCTCTTTCAACCTGTTCATCCATCCATTCCTCAAACATATAATAATAGTGAACAGATAATGAAGAATAACACACCAGGAATCAGAGAGCAGCTTCTGTTCTTCATTCTGTTGCAGTCATTCAGGGCACTGCTGTAATCCTTCTGTTTGGCATTGGACTGGCACACCAACTGAAATGACAAGATCATTATCATGTATGTCAGGTTAGATTATTCAACTACAACTGTGGTGATACAAATACTTCCAGCTGTGCTCTTCAGAAATCACTTAAGAATTGAGAGCACACTTACTTTAAACTGCTTTTCCAGCCGTGTCTTGCATGAGGCCCCCGGGGTCAGGAGATTGTTAACATACTGGTGAATATGGCTTGTTGGCACCTCTGTCTCTTGACTCAAAATGGCCTCTACTAGAGCATCATGGGTAAAGACGTATTGCTCCTGTAGGGGTATCAGAACAAATAATGTTAAGAAGGAAACTTGAGTCCAAACAGCAACACTGAAGGCTGGTAATACAGTAAATAATGCATCATTTTTCTTTATAGAGCACTATGAAATTCTACACACCAAAATGAGACTTTGATTGCTGTTCACTCACCTCTGTTTGAACTAGATAGTTTCGTTGTGTACGAATGTGTTTGAGGAAGCCCACAATGTTGACTGTCCCCTGCACTTTAATCTGTTTTAACATGCTGTCCAACACTATGTAGGTCCCTGTTCGGCCCACTCCAGCACTAAACATACACAAACACATGTTAGAAGGGTAAAATATACAATATAACACTTGATACATTAAAAAAAATTGTGTATCCCACCTGCAGTGTACTATCATTGATCCCATGTGCTCTGTTTGGGCTCTAGATGACTTGTAGATGAACGAAAGCACAGGAAGGACATACTCTGGTACGCCCATGTCTGGCCATTGTGTGTAGTGGTAATGTATAACCGTTCTCTCGTTACTACGAGCTCTCTGAGAACCCTTAAAAAAAAAAAAAAATAGTTAAAGGGATAGTTCACCCAAAATGAAAATTCTGTCATGAATTACTCACCCTCATGTCATTCCAAAACCTGTAAGACCTTCGTTCATCTTCAGAACACAAATTAAGATATTTTTGATGAAATCCGAGAGCTTTCTTACCCTGCATTGACAACAACGCAACTAACGCGTTTAAGGCCCAGAAAGGTAAGTAAACACATTATTAAAATAGTCCATGTGACATCAGTGGTTCAACCGTAAGTTTATGAAGCTACAAGAAGAGTTTTTGTGCACAACGAAAACAAAAATAATGACTATTTTCAACAGTTTCTTCTCTTCTGTATCAGTCTTTTATGCACATCTACGATAGTACCACCACACATGCATCTATTCAGGGTCAGAAAGCTCTTTTGGATTCATACAAAAGTATCTTAATTTGTGTTTTGAAGATGAATAAAGGTTTGGAATGACATTAGGGTGAGTAATAAATGACACAATTTTCATTTTTGGGTGAAATGTCCCTTTAATACAAACCTGTGATTGTTTTAACAAAGGAGTAGTAATACTTATGTAACATTTAGTAACATTTAATGAACAATTTAACAGTTAACAAATATAATAATATTATCAATTAAATATTGCTAATACTAAAATCCTAAATGATTTTGTGTAAAAAAAAAAAGTAAAAATAAATTACTAAAAAAATGTAATCTTCGATTTTAAAATGCTGAAAGTGAATTTAGGCATCAAAGATATAATGTACAGTAAAAAAAATTAAAAAGCCATTTTGAAATTTGCTAAAAATGACACTTTAAAGAGTTTATATATTCAGTGTATTTTAATATTAAGGGAGTCTTAAAGAATGGCAAAGGTAATCTAAATGTAAAAAAAAAAAAAAACATTCACAACTAAATATTCAACACTGACTGATACAATAAATAAAAACAAACAAAAAAAATCATTATTGTGTATCCCTACTTGATACCTTCTTTATGCTGGTATTTCTGATGGTGAAGGTTCTCTGGGTGTAGTATGCGAGGACGTTTGTGCTCTTCACAGTAACCCAAAAAACATCCATACTCTTCCTGGTTCTCCAGAGGCCAGTACTGGTCACACTTCCTCTGAAAAATGGACAAACGCAGTGTTGAACTCATATTTTGTTATATTATGTTATTGTCTTGTCACCCAAAAATTGAAAATGTCATAATTTACTCATTCTCATCCTCACATACAATTCAACACAATTTTGACTTTCCAATTCAACACAATTTTGACTTTCCAACAGAAAATACCTTCTTTATGTTCCACAAAAGAAAAGTTTGAAACAACATGAGTTTTTTTTTTTTTTTGTTTGTTTTTTTTTTAAATGAAATTACACTCTTAATAAGAAACTAAATCTGACAGCAGGTGGCAATAAATGTCTATGAGTCATTCATTCGTATGGTTCAAACGGCTGATTCGTTCAGGAATTAAGTGGCTCTCTATATGAATGGGCCTTTGAATCATTGGTTCACACGATTTGTTCAAAACGCAGATTCATTCAGAAACTAAACACTATGGAAGCAGATTAGACTCATTAATAATTCACGCAAAAGACACCATGCACACATGCGTGTCCCAATTCACATGCATGAAACCCAGTTCACGTGCACGAAAAATATATATATATTCACAAAAACCAATTCACGTGCACAAAATAAGAATATAAATTCATAAAATATGTTTCACAAATTGCAAAACACAATTCACAGATTTACAACTGTGTACAACAATTTTGAATGTTTAAAAAATCACGAGTGTATCATGGACTGTAAGTGTGTGAATAGCCTTTTTTGCGTGTATATTTTTTTAGACTTGCGTGTGTGTTTTTGAGATTTCCTGGCAGCGAACTCCTCCCATGCGGGTCACTCGTACTCTTTAGCCAATCAGATTTGAGCCTGTCGATCGACCAATCATAACCCGCTGTGGGCGTGCCTACCTTGCGTTACGTCATCAGCGTGAGTCCATAGTTCCAGTTACGATTCAGCTGTTGATCGTCTCATTTAAGGTAACTAGCCTAGTAAAGATGTATTGTTTTATATTGCATGCTTAATTAAAATTTGGAAGTAAAAATGGTCGTTTAGACACATTCGTTAACGTAACCAGTGTAAGCCAACAGCTGCTTAGTTCAGAGTGTATTATGTTTTAATATTTATCGATTATTAATGAGTCTAATCTGCTTCCATAAAACACTGCTGTGTTAGTCAAAGACACGCAGTAATTCTGCTATGGCTTCAAAGATAATATGTTCTCTGCAAAATTGAGCAAAAACACATATTGTGCTTAAAATATAACTGAATATCAAGCTTCTTATTTACTGAACTGTTGTATAAAATCACATTTTAGCTTGTAATAGGTTGGCGAAAAAATTAATACTGCTCTTGCTGCTCATGTGATATGTGATATATATATAAATATTAAACAAAAACTCATAAAGGAACATTTTGACCCCAATATCTTGAATTTTAGGGCATAACTGCATTTATGGAGTTGTTCCCCTGCATCATGTTTGTCAACAGTCAACTGTATGAAATATAAGATGTACAGATCTGGGTGCGGGGCCAGTGTGTTAACTGCGTTAAAATATGTTCACTTTTTTCATATCTAATTAATTACATGAGTGTTATTAATTATTACATAATTAATTAATGCGTTAAACTGACAGCCCTAATTTACATATATATTCTAGTCCACTTGTGGGCTTATATTCCAAGTCTCCTGAAGCCATACAAAATGTTTCTGATGACAGAAATCTTTTTCATGTGAACTATTTTTAAAATATTACATCAGTCAATTCAGGTAGAATGTGAACTAAAATGGCTCACCCTTCCTTTCTCCACCAGGTTTGTGATCATAACAATCACTCCCACATTCTGCTCCCACACCATCCGCCAGAAATCCACTGTGCTGGACTTTAAGGGCCCTTGTGCTGCAATGTAGGCTTTCTGTTTGTTAAAGCCCTTGTGTGAAACAGAAAGAAGAGACAAATAAGGCTACAGTAAGGGAAGTGTGAGTATTCTTAGTTTAAACTTTGAAAGAACATCTCAGGTGACACAATATTACAATAGAGGACACAAACACTTTCTCACACTCTAAGTGTGCCTGACCTTTGCCTGACCTTTCTAAGATCAATTCAACAGCAAACTGGCAGTGCTTTTTTAAGTGTTTTCATAATTTCTGCTAGTTAAATGGTTACACATTGAGACAATCATGCCTCACTGATTAAATAATGATAAAATTATCATGATTTGCCTAGCAACACTTCTGAGTTAAAATAAAATTGCTTACATCCACGTAGTTGGCGTTTATATAGTCCCCACCGCTTCTCCCATCTTTGTCATTTAGGGGTGCGAGTCGCACTCTGCTGTGATCATCTACAGGAAGTTATGGAAAATATAGCCAGTTTTATATCATTCATATAGATATGCATCTAATGTTTGTATTTATTTGTGGTAGTGGTTCTCACAGGCTAAAATGTTGACGTATCGGTTCTTGTTCTTATTGTCCGGATGGCTGGAACAGTCCGTCGTTGTTCCGAGGTCCACAGTGCATGTCTGAACTTCCTAAAAAAAAACACAAACAATTCTCTATTATAACAGTGTGCTATAAAGTGACAGCATTATAAGAAACAAGGACTTTCACAAGTGCAGACAAGTGAGCGTCACAAATTCATGCTAAAGCTATCAAATTAAAGGGAGATGTGGCTTACCTCAAAATACTCTTTCAATATCTAATAAGGGGTGAGAATGCAAAAAGCAATGAAATACAGTGACAAACTGTGCACCAGAAATACACAAAACAGCACAACGCAAAAGCACCAACAGCTTGAGTTGGATTCTGTTCATTTTACCTTTGTTTATTGCCTGTAAGTTTCAGTTCTGGATGCTGATTGGTCAATAAAGCATGAAAAATAAAGCTGTAATTCTAAGATATATTGTAAATTTGAAATTATATTTCAATTGTTAAATAAAGCCAATAAATTACGAGACATAAGTCACGACTGTTAGATACAGTCACAATAACAGGATATAAAATTGCAATTATGAAAAAGACGTAATTGTGAGATATAGTCACAATTAGAAAAAAAAAAGTTGTAATTCGAATAAAAAATTGCAGCTGATAAATAAAGCTGCTAAATTACAAGAAATAAAGATGCAATTATAATAGGTGCAATTGTAAAAAAAAAAAAAAAAAAAAAAAAACATGTAATTGTGAAATATAGTCGCAACTAGAAAAAATGAAGTTCGAAAAAAGACCTGTAATTCTACAATATATTGCAAATTCGCAATTATAACAAATAATTGCAGGTTTTATGAGAAATAGATGCAATTGTAAAAAAAAAATTAAGTCACAATTACAAAATGCAAATGCAATTATTAATAAAAGTCACAATTGTGGGATATAAAGTTCCATTTAAAAAATATAAAGTTCCATTTAAAAAATAAAGTGGCAATTATTAGATATAAAGTCACAATTATGAGACATAAAGTTGCAATTATGAAAAATAGTACTTAGAAATAATTGCAAATGTAAAGTTATGAAATATAGTAGCTATTATGAGAAAAACTATTAAACAAATTTGTAATTGTGAAGTAAAACCCCAAGTTCAAATTATGAGGTTACATGGCAAAAAAGGCTTCCATGCAAATCTTTTTTGTTTTTTAGTAAAAAAAAAATACTCAAATATAAAATATAAAATGATTTGAGATATCCTGAACTTTCAATTGATGATTTAGTTTAATCTAGTGAATTCAATAAATAAAAAACCTTAACTAATAAACTAAGATTTTGAAAAGCTTTTTCACTACAGTATGAATGAACGTAGCCACAAATATCAATTATAATCAATCTAAATGGACAGAATCCAAAGACATGCTGTCATGGATTGAACAGAACATGCATTCAAACACTACAGTTTGTATCAGTGCGGGTGTTTAACGTAACTAGCATGCCACAAAACACATATCACTAAAATAAACTTTCATTCAGCCTGAACATGACACAAAAAGCAACACATTTCTCAAACAGAAACTTCTGAAACACATCCATCACTTTTTCATAGGTAGGCTTATGACAAGAACTAATAATTAGGTTTACTGTCTCGTTTGTGTCCAATTAAAGCTTGCCTGATTTTTGCATGATCTAATGAAGTGTGAATAATTTAATGTTACGTTGAGAATCTACAATCTGACACTGATTGATGTTAATGAAGCTGTAACTGGGTCTTTTTGTGCACCTGACTGGAACATAGAGCTGAGTGCGTTACTGACCTAATTATAACTCTAATTTATTAACAGCAACCTGCGTTCACGCATGAATGGAACGAGAGTGAATATACGTGCCTGAATGAACCAAACAATTCATTTATAAGACATGCCTTAATGACATGGTGATCTGCTACATCAAGGCTCGCATGAGACAGCTGTCCCTAGAAGAGCGTCAAAAGAGAGGGGGATGATGGGATACGAACCTCAAACTCTCTAGAAAATGAGTTGGTGTTGTGAAGCGCAGCCACGTGTTTCACAAATTGCTTTACTGACTGGGGTTCGTGTTCACCTGGAAGTGTAAAGACATGTCTAATGACCAAAACAGCAGTGAAACTAATTTATAATTATTATTTGAGAATGATTATAATTTGTGACCCGGGTCCACAAAACTCAAAAATGAAGTTTTGATATATTTACAGTTGAAAATGTACAAATTATCTTCAGAATCAATCATTTGGACCCATACAATGTATTGTTGGCTATTGTTACAAATATATCCATGCTACTTAAGACTAGTTTTGTGGCCCAGGTCACATTTAAGTTTTGACTTTTAAGGTATACACTGATCAAAAATTATGTAAAACAAATAACATGACCAGATAAAGTTGCATGTGGGTTAGTTTTCCCTAAACAGTGGGACCAAATGACTTTAAATCCAGTTGGTTGCACCACCTGACAGCTTTTTTTTTTTTAAATATTAAAAGCAGTTTTGTTTAAATAATTTAATATAATACATTATAATAGTAATAGTTCACGTCAAACTACTCTCAAGGTTTTCTTTTCTAGAATTATTTTTTTAACAAGCCTATTTTCTTCATTATAATATCAGGAAAGTTGTACCACTTGACATTTTTTTAATTTGTCAAAAATGAATTTTAATTCAGTAAAATAAAGTGCACGTGGGTCAATTTTTCCCTAAACACGGGACCAAATGACTCTAAATCTAAAATGTCATGTGGTTTAACCATCAAGTAAAAGGTATTATATATTTTCCTTATACTTTGAACACATTTTAATTAATAGTTTTTGTATTTGATGCATTTGATGCATCAAGGTATATATAAACAAATATTATGAATTTAAACTGTCAACATCTCATTAAGTTTTAGGGAGTTGCACCACATGATACTGATATGTTATTTTAAGGGACTTACTGACCTTTACACAAGAGAGTCTGAAGGGGTCATCTCTATATCATGATTGTTTTTTTGTCTTTGATTGTTATTGTTTTCTCCAAGGTGGTCGCACCACATGACCGTTTTTTAAATATTAAAGCATTTTTGTTGAAATAATTTTATATAACACACTGTAATAGTAATAGGTTATGTCAAACTACTTTTAAGGTTTTCTTTTCTAGAATTAATTTTTAATGAAGCTTTTTTCTTCATTATAATGTCAGGACAGTTGTACCACTTGGCATTTTTTTTTAATTTGTCAAAAAATGAATTTTAATTCAGTAAAATAAAGTGCAACCGAAAAAAGTTGCACGTGGGTCAATTTTTCCCTAAACACTGGGGACCAAATGACTCTAAATCTAAAATGTCATGCGGTTTAACCATCAAGTAAAAGGTATTAACATATTTTCCTTACACTTTAAATACATTTTAATCAATATGTTTTGTATTTGATGCATTTTTCAAGGTATTTATATAAACAAATATTATTAATTTCAAATGTCAACATCTCATTAAGTTTTTGGGAGTTGCACCACATGACACTGATCAGTTATTTTAAAGGACTTATTGACTTTACACAAGTAGGGGTCATCTCTATGATATCATGATCGTCTGTTGTTGTTGTTGGTTGTTTTTTTTTTTCTCCAAGTTGTTTGCACCACATGACAGTTTTTTTTAATGTTAAAAGCAGTTTTGTTTAAATAATTTAATATAATACATTATAATAGCAATAGGTTATGTCAAACTACTTTTAATGTTTTTTTTTTCAGAATAATTTAATTAGTTTTTTAACTTTTTTCTTCATAATAATATCAGGACAGTCATACCACTTGACATTTTTTTAATAATTGTAATTCAGAAATTTAAAACATAGTCACCACTGACAAGGTGTATTCAAGTCATTAAAGATATAGTTCACCCAAAAATGAAAATTCTGTCATTAATTACTTGCATTCAAGTCGTTCCAAACCCATAAGACCTTTCATCTTCGAAACATAGTGTGGCAGAGAAGAAATTTTTACTTTTTTAAATAAAGTCACTATTTTCTCTGTGCACAAAATGTATTCTCGTAGCTTCATAACATTTACAGTTGAACCACTGATGTCAAGTGAACTATTTTAATGATGTCCTTACTACCTTTCTGGGCCTTGAACGTGTCAGTTGCATTGGCGTCTATGCAGGGTCAGACAACTCTTGGATTTAATCAAAAATTAGTGTTTCGAAGATGAACGAAGGTCTTACGGGTTTGGAACGACATGAGGACGAGTACTTAATGAATTACAGTAAATTAAAAAATGAGCATCAAGCAATTGACCAATATCATTAGTATCAATGGAAACTCTCTATTATGATTATGAAAAAGTGTGTGTGCTACCTGTAGGGCTCAGCAATGGCGAGGAGGATATAACCCTAGGTGATGTGCTGTCTTCAATGTAGAAATGAGCAGTCTGAAAGCATTTCCTGTAACGGCAATAAACACTTTTTCTGCTATTTATATAACATAAGTACTGTTGACTGAATAGCATGTAAGGTGGAAGTACGACACGATTACCTTCACACAAAACACATAAAATCACTGGTTCTAACAGACAAGCTTTGATTATTTGTATGTTGTTGTCTTGTCCACATATGTGCTTGAGACTGAACTCTAATCTTACAAAATAAACACAAAAACCATATTCAATCTAATCCACAACACATTTTTAACAGGATCACCCAGAGGACTTCCTTAACTGTTTTGTCTAAAATGGTAACTTCTTGGAAGGGATTAGTGGCCACAATGATGGGCGACACAGATTTAACGCTAACATTTCAAGACGTCCCATTAAGTGCGCATCTGTCTGCTCTCCAAATGAGCACCATGTAGCTACAGATGGACAAGCAGTCGTACATGCCCATGTTCTGCTGAGATTGAACCACCCACGGCTGCACTAACAAGACATGAACATGACTTGGTCGTGTTGAACATAATCACGTGGAGGTTCTTTCTCCAGCCTGGCAGCATGTGTTCCCTGTAGGCCCACAAACAACAGATCAGCGTATCGGAGATTTAATCACCGGCTCCAAGATTACCGATTTAATCTCCTCGCAAATCTTCACGGTGTAACAACAAAAAGTCAAACATGAGCAATATGCTGAAGGGGCAAGAGACACGTCGGAATGAGAAATGTACAATCTTGTGCCGCTAAACTGTTTACACATCTGAGACGTGTTCTTGATGGGATTGCCAAAGTTGCTTATTTCACGGTCGGGAATATCTGACGGTAAACAGGATTTCAGACTTTCATCCTGGTGTAGAAGGACCAATTTTACCGCTTTGGTGTGAATTCTGGGCGGTTTCACACACACACAGAGACCACCGCCACATCATGGCTTGTTTATCTTGCTTCCTTTTGAGGTGGTCCCTCACCCGGTGGGTGTGAGATTGGGTCTGTGCCCAAGATTAGACCCCCATCACAGACAGACAACACGCTCCTCATGGGGCCACACCGCTCCCCCTTCTCCTCCTTATCGACGATTGTTATGATTATGGATTAGTAACAATATGATAGAAATCACAAGCAGCTGTCTCATAAGAAATATATTTTTGTTTTCCATGCATCCTGGCCGACTATGCATAACCGAAAACAGCGTTAAACACACACAAAAAAAACTAGGGCTGTCAAACGATTAATTAGTTGGCATTTATCACATACAAAATAAAAGATTAACTTTGCCTAATATATGTGTGTGTACTGTGTGTAATTATTGTGTATATATAAATGCAAGAAATATTTACAAGTATATGTATTTATTGTACTTTTAATATAATTTATATTATATATATAAATAAAAATATTTTGTACATAATTCTCTTAAATACATACATTAATTTGTGTGTATTTTTATATACATAATAATTACACACAGTACACACACATAAATTAGGCAAACTCTAACTTTTATTTTTTATGCCTTTGACAGCCCTACAAATACTTAAAATTGTGATTCATGAGGTAACATGTAAACTAACTGCCTTTATTTGTGTCAAAAATGTTATGTAAACATTATTTAATTTGATTTTGATTTATTTTCAAGGGTCATCAACTGCATTAAATACAGACATATATATATATATATATATATATATATATGTAAATTAAAAATGTAAATGTTCTTTACATTTGTATTAAATATACAATTCTGTATCAAATAAGATGCTGTTACCTATAGGACTTACCTCCAGTAGATAAAAATGCCAATCAAAACGATGAGACCCAAAAAGGTGAGGGTTGAGACCACAGCCAGAGGAATCACAGCCTTCTTCTGGCGCTCAATACTGCTCGCCAGGCCCACCCGCGACTCGTGACTGCTGTTACCAGCGTCTATGGGTTAAAAAAACAGGTTAAAAAAACACCTTACTCAGATCAGAGCATCATCAGTAATCAATGTTTTTGATTGGAAATGCAGTATCCTATCAGACTCGAACATATTCGCCACACTGCAAACAAACTCACCTTATAAAATGTGTTTTACACACCTTCAAGTCAAGGGGAACTATTATACTAAAGATAACACAGATCAAGGATGATCTTACTATAGCACTAAGGTGACATCATTTGCAAACCAGTAGGCCTTAATACATGCAAAAACTAAGAAAAAAAAAACAATTAAAATAACATGACTTTTTCAAAAAGTAAAAATGGCTTAAAACAATGTAAAAACAACGAATGAATATCTACAGTATGTAGTAGATGCAGTATGGTACAAATAATGAAGTGGATAATAACAATAATAAAAACTGTTTTTGGTAACTCAAAATCTGCATAAAATTACTAAAAACCATTGTTTATTCTTTAACATGTTGAGTTCAGGCTATCGGACACATAGGCTATTGACTCAGTTTCTCTTTGATTCTTAAAGACCCTATAATGGTACAGCACCACTTAATCTATTTCATCAGAAATATGTTTTGAGTTGGTCTGACACTAAGAAGCTAAAGAGTTCACAGGTCATGATTCACTGCAGACAGACACGTTTGAGAGATTAAGACCTAGGACTGTCTGAGATGACCTCGGCATCTCAGCCAAAACACAATGCTGCCACTGCCAGCTGTCACCTACTAGTGACCAAACACAAGAGATTTGCTGCTCTCTGCTGGACAAACAGTGAAATGACTAAGTTATCCCATGGAGGAATCATCAAGCAATCATCAAACATGAGCCCACTACAAACTGAGCCCATTAAATCTACAGTAATGGCTAAATGTAGAACCAGCTATCTTGGATTTGACTTGAGATGGAAAACATGCTGTTGGTATGCTACTGATGATAGATGTGAGCATGCTAATACACATTTTAGCAAATTATCACATGAAGAACATGCAACACAACACAGGACACACAGGAATCACATGGGACAAGGAATCAGACACATATTGTGATGATGGGATTGTCTAATTAGGATGATGGTTGGCCTTTATCCTAACTTGTCAGAAGATCTGATGTATATGTTAATTAAAGACGCTGTAGTGAGGTCTTCGATCTTACCTTCTCAGTGAGCTAACTTCTACAGAACACTTTCTGGATGGGGTTTTAGCTGTTTAGGTGACATTTGTGGTGATTTATGGCATTTTTAGGATGGATTAGTTGTCCTTGCAGCAAGAGCTTTCAGGTACTTCAAGACTCTTCACTGATCAAGCTTCACTGAGCATGTCTAAATCAAGATGCACCTTCAGGAATGGACGTCAACAACCGAGAGCTTTACCTTCCACTGGTTCCTCCTCTGAATCTCTCTCTGTGCGCTCTGGAATACTGAAGTCTGAAGATGTCTCATTATCTGTGAGGTTTTCACCTGAGCCGCTCTCTTCTTCCCCGCTCCCCCTTAGAGTCCAGGACGGGCTAGGACGCAGGGTGACTCTGAAGTCAGGAGCTTCGCTCTCTGTCCCGTTCTCACCCTCGAAGTAGAAGGAGGAAGAGTGCTCTTCATTCCCATCATCCATCTCTTCAGGAGCTACCTCTGTAGGAGTGGCAGTGGTGATGTATGGGACAATACTCTCATCTCCTGATGCTGAACTCTGGCCCCAATCTAAGTCGAGAGC
The DNA here is from genome assembly GCF_022985175.1 of Labeo rohita. Classification (NCBI taxonomy): domain Eukaryota; kingdom Metazoa; phylum Chordata; class Actinopteri; order Cypriniformes; family Cyprinidae; genus Labeo; species Labeo rohita. The sequence goes on from NC_066893.1 coordinate 11,225,826, forward strand.
CCAGCCCGAGGCACTGTTTTCCAGCTGTCCATCTGCAGAGTGTGTAGGGATGGAACTGAACTCTGGAACAGAGAGAACTGCAACAGTTGGGGGCACCACGGGAGCAACCACTGAGATGGATTCTGGGGGAGAGGTTGGTGCAACAGTTGGAGGTACCACAGGAGTAGGGATGAATATGAATTCTGGAGTAGAGGTTGGTGCAATACTTGCAGACCTTACAGGAGCAGGTGCTCCCTGGGACTGTCCAGTTGCACTTTGCGGAACACTGCTGACGTTGGCTGAAATAGAAATGCTGAGGTCACTAGAAGGCATGGTTGAAATGGGGGGAGTAGACAAAAGAGCCTCAGTGTGGAGGTCCAAGTCTGTGTCTCTGCACAGAAGAGTACCGGCACTGGAGGTGGACAGGAACAAATGATGTTCTACAGGACTAGATAGGTCACCCAAGAGACCACTACAAGGGGGCAATCCCGAAGTAGAGGAGGGCAGCAGGAAGTTAGAAGAGGCATGCAGAGAGATTTCAGTAGATGCACCACTGTCTTGACTATATGTAGGAGCTACTAGAGAATAATCTACCCACTCCGTCAGCAGTCTAGAGTCTCCAACACTACCTGAGGGAGAAGCATCAGAGTCAAGGTTTGTGGTCATCAGAGAGACAGGAACTGAAGGCTGGAGATACGCAAGAGTGCTCAGCGTGGAGACAATACTGGGAGACTCGGAGAGGTCATGTTCAGAGCTTGACTGTATGGAGACCACTGAAGCAGCAACTTTTGGTAATGTTGGAAGGGGAAGAGTACTTCTACACTGAGGGTCAGCCGAGATGGACCCAGATAAATTATCATCATCACCATCATCATCATTACAACCACCACTAGAGACAGGCTCCATGTCTAAAAAAGACACAGAGCCAGTGAGGAGCAGGGTAGGGTAGGAAGGGGAAGGGGTGATAGACTGTGCACCACCATACACCTGCATGGAAACAGTGTACGGGATGTCCCAGTCAGGGATAGGCTCAGACAACACACTGCTTAAGGAATAGGGGGACACAGGACTTGCATGCACGTAGGACAAAGTGTCAGATACAGAGGGGACATACGAGGCACTCTCACCATTAAACACCGGCTGGGTGGTCTGCAACAGAACAGTGCTGAAAGCGGCAGTGGTTGGAAAAGGCAAGCTAGCAGTTGTAGGCCACAGAGGGACCTCTGGGGGGAAGGTAGAGGAAGTTGATTCCATTGGGATTTCAAACAATGGGGCTACAGTCACTGGACTCTTCCCATAGCTGTGTGAGTCAGTTATAGGTTGAGTCACTTCCTCAACCTCTGAAATGTCTATCGAAGGTGATATTACATCTGTTTTAAGGGTTATGCTTGTTTCAAGGGTTACGCTTGTTTCAAGGGTTCTGCTTATTTCAGGTGTAACGCTTGTTTCAGGGATTACGCTTATTTCAGGGATGACTCTTGTTTCAGGGGTACCGCTTGTTTCAGGGGTGATACTTGTTTCGGGGGTGACGCTTGTTTCAGGGATAACACTTATTTCAGGGGTGACTCTTGTTTCAGGGTCAATGCTTATTTCAGGAATGACTCTTGTTTCAGGGGTGACACTTATTTCAGGGATGACTCTTGTTTCAGAGGTGATGCTTATTTCAGGGATGACTTTTGTTTCAGGGGTGACGCTTATTTCAGGGATGACTCTTGTTTCAGAGGTGACACTTATTTCAGGGATGACTCTTGTTTCAGAGGTGACACTTATTTCAGGGATGACTCTTGTTTCAGGGATGACGCTTATTTCAGGGATGACTTTTGTTTCAGGGGCAATGCTTGTTTCAGAGGTGACACTTATTTCAGGGATGACTCTTGTGTCAGGGGTGATGCTTGTTTCAGGGATGACCCTTGTTTCAGGGATGACTCTTGTTTTAGGGATGACTCTTGTTTCAGGAGTTACGCTTGTTGGAGAATCTGTGAAGGTATTGCTTTGGCCATCGGACTCTGAGGATACACCTGCTACAATGTGAGAACCATCTGGTCTAGTGGTATGTACATCTATAGCAAGAATTGTGGCTCTGGTTGTGGGGATGGTTGGTTTGTCTGTGTATTTCACAGTAGGTTTATCTGTGGATATCACTGGAATATAATGATCATGAGTCTTCTGGGAGTCTTCTACTGGGAATCTTTGTTCATGAGTCCTTGGTGTAGTCTTAAAGACTGGATGGACCGGGCGCTGTGTTGTAGTAACTCTTGGGCTAGTTGTGGTGGTTTGGAAGGGATATGGAAGTTGATTTGTGCCAGGTCTGATCAAAAAGGGATTGATGTGATAGTCTTCCTGAAATAGAAGAAAGAGATAGACAGAGAGAGGAGATGTGTTTAGTTCTGTTGTAGAAAAAAAATCACCTGAGTAACTATACACTAAAGTAACATTGACATTTACCTCTTCATCATACTCAAACGAGTCAGAGTCATTGTCTGCTTCTGAAAATTAAGCAGATATAAAAGAGTTAAAACATTGCATGAGTAAATGATTCACATTTAGTATGTTCTGTATGCTCTATACTCTTTATAGCAATGTCTATTACACTGAAACTAGACCATTCTGGTATTATACTGAACTATTGTTTAATAGACAGACAATTGATCAACATATCCAATAGTGACAATATTTTCAGTCAATCTTTTTAATTTAATAAAACAATTCTGAAAACATTTTCACATAACACATGTACACACCTCAGATACATCTGAAAACCAATCAGTGTTTATAATTTCATTCTTAATGAACAAGAAAAAGTTTGAGGAACAAAACTCTAACACATAAACTGGTTTTCACATGCCTTAAAGGGACTTTTTTTGGCATTTGGAATTCTCTGTTGCTGTTGAGAATACAGAGGTTGAGAAGGAAGGAAAGGTCAACCAGGCCACCACCAAATAGTTTAGGTCATTCTTCAATACAAAGAGAACATATAGGAGCAATCTTTGGGTCGGAGGGTCACTGTATCACACAACAGGAGAGTTTGGACACCTTCATGCATTAAAAAGCCTCCCAGCACACAGAGATAGAGAGCGCTTACAATCTCTTGTAGGCTCTTACCTGTCATGGGATCAAACTCAATGACAGAAAATGGTGGAAAAGACCCCAGAGATTCGTGATATGTGGACAAGATCGGTTTGTGAAGCATGGAAACATTAAAAGGTACAAGATGTATGATTTTATCAGATAGACTGACTCCATTTCACCCATTAAACCCAATTCACTCTTAAACATATTTTCATAAAATTATGAAAAAAAAAATGTTTTGTGACTTAGGAAATATGTGACAACTGGAAAATGACAACACGTATATCCATGGACACTGAAATATGATGACAGGGATTCTTAGAGAGACAGATAAGTTTATTATAAATTAATAAGCAAAATACAGACCCAACATTCCAATGAATTATAAAAGAACACCAAAAGCACAAATGATCCATTGAAAATGAGAATTCGTGAGAGACAGAAAAAAAAATCTTAGTATATAGAAAGGAATTCAAAATGCAGACAGTGACGACAAAGTATAAGATAAGACAGACAGAAGACAGAATAAGAAAAAAATCCTACAAGACGATGTGTAAGAACACTGACAAAGACAAAAATTCTGTTCACAGTTCAAATTAATGAAAACATTTAAATAAATATAAATTAAAACTTTTTTTATAAGCTAAAATATTCTACTGAAATTGCCAGCAATTTATTAAGTTGTTTTGAAATGTGCAATCATTTGTGTTAGCCTGATTTAACGCTATACATTACAGTACTGGTTTTTAGTCTGAAACTGCAAATGCAAATACGTGAACATAAATGTTTCTAGCTATGCAAACTAAAGTGCACTGCTGAAATCCAAAACATGTCAGAAAGTCTTTAATACTGTCCATTAGCACAAACTGTGTGTTCAATAGGACAATACATACTGTAGGTTAAGCATTCAGATCTGTTTACATAAACACATACTTGTGTAAAGTATGTTTCTGTCTAAAAGCTGTAAACCACTCAAGGATTGTTTACATTTCCACACCAATTTCTGGACAAGGTAACTGGTTTGCAAAGGATCAGTCTACAGCATGAAGCATTTGGTTTTTGTCCACTATCAAACTATCAAACTATGTGGGGCATGAGTGTTGTAAACTCATTCTCCACGGATACGAGGGCGGCGGGCGCGATTGGTCTTACCAGGATCATCCAGGGGCATGTCCACTGTCAGCTGGTCACTCACTCTGCCATACAGACCGTTGGTACACACAGCAACCACCTGCACCATGTAACTAGTGTTGGCCAACAGGTCTTGAATGATCGCCCCCTGGTGGTGAAAAAAAACTGATTATCAGAACCTGATAATCGATCCAGACCTGATTATAAAAATGTGTTTATTAATATCTGATGTTGATGAACTACCACATCCTGGTCTCCATCAGTCAAGTACTCTAAGGCCGATTCATCATCGCCCTGGGACGGCCGGTAGGTGACGGAGTATCTCTCTATGCTCGCGTCATAAACAGCCCGTGGTCTCTCCCAGATCACAAGCATACTGGTGTGATTATGAGGGTTTGCTTGCACATTCTCTGGCTCAGAACTACAAACTACAACAGCAAACACACACAAACAGGTATTAAAATGATGCACTTTGAACCTTTTCTTACATTATACAAAAATGAACAGGAAACGATAAAAAAGAAACATGATGCCAGATGAGACGAAAGGACGGTATCCATATGTTTCTATTTCATTCACTACCGTTCAAAACATTGGGTTTGGTAAGATTTTTGGTTTTTTAAAAGGCTTATGCTCACTTTTAAGCTATATTTGATACAGTAAATACAGTAAAACAGGAATATTGTGAAATATTATTACAATTTTAATTATTACAGTTTTCTGTTTTAAATATATTTACAAATGTAATTTATTTCTGTGAAGCAAACTGAATTTTCAGCATCATTACTTCAGTCTTCAATGTCTGATTTGTAGCTCAATCAACATTTCTTATTATTATTTTTTTGTTGAAAACAGTTGCGCTGGTTAATACTTTTGTGAAAACCGTGATACATTTTTTCAGGATTCTTTGATGAAGAGAAAGTTCAAAAGAACAGCATTTATTTAAAATCTTTTGTAACATTCTAAATGTCTTTACTATTTTTGGGTCAGAATATGGTAAATTATAGCCTGGTTTAACACTGGTTTATAATTTTCATCACTCTCAGAGTTCTCAATAACAAAGCAGACTGATGTGTAATGTTTTTGGTGTACCACCACCCATCAGAATCTAACACAAGAGGGCAGAAAACACCCACGGATGAAACCATCTGCCTACTATCGGGGAAACTAAGAGGTTTCCAATCATACAGGATACTTAGTAATTAGTTTACTTCCAGAATAAAAATTAGATAATAATTTACTCACTCCCATGTCATCCAAGATGTTCATGTCTTTCTTTCTTCAATAGATAGGGAATTAAGGTTTTTGAGGAAAATATTTTAGGATTTTTCTCCACATAGTGGACTTCAATGGGGATAAGTGTTTGAAGGTCCAAACTGCAGTTTCAGTGCAGCTTCAGAGGGCACAATCCCAGCCGAGGAATAAGGGTCTTATCTAGTGAGACATATATTATATACTTTTTAACCACAAATGCTTGTCTTGCTCTAGCCCAACCTCACACATTACGAAATCACATTGGAAAGGTCACGCATGACGTAGGCTGAAGTACCAATCCAGTGTCTACAAAGCGAATGTGCAAAGAAAATCAAACACTCTTAACAAAAAAGGTAAAACAACAATGTCGGACAAATTTGAAGTTGGAGGAGAAAATGAGATGGAGTTTTTCACCCTACCTTTTTCAACCAAAGTGCACAGATGAAGAACTAACCACCACATTCACTGATGCTCCAGAAGGAAACATGATGCATTAAGAGCTGGGGGTGAAAACTTTTGAACATGATGAATGTCCAAATTTTTCTTCTTTTGTTGACGTATATTTTTTTCTCCTTTGGAAGCAACAGAACATACTTGCATGTTTCCCAGAAGACAAATTAAGTATTTACTTTGATCTTCAAATTCAAAAAGTTTTCATCCCCCAACTCTTAATGCATCATGTTTCCTTCTGGAGCATCAGTGAATATTTGAACCTTTTTTAATAGTTGTGTTTGAGTCCCTCAGTTGTCCTCAGTGTGAAAAGATGGATCTCAGAATCATACAGTCACTGCTGGAAAGGGTTCAAATATGCAAAAGATGCTGAAAAACTGAAGAATCTGCAGGAGCAGGAGGATTTTTCGAGAGAACAGTGCTTAGTTTAACTGTTCAGAACAAACAAGGGACTCATGAACAACCATAACAAAACAAAAAAACAGTCAGTCATTCAGTAATCTTCTTTAGGACTATATGTAATCATCTTTTATATGAAATATATTACACAGGACAGTACTAAATAAAAAATTACATGCATTTTGTATGTATATATTTTGTATCTCTCTTATTTCGTTAAAATTATTTACATTTTCACAGATTCTGCAAGGGATTCCCAAACTTTCACATAAAACTAGAGATAGATAGATAGATAGACAGATAGATAGATAAATCTCAATTATGCAAATTTTTATGAAAGAAAACTATGTACAATAATGTGTGTAATATATTTTTACCATTTGTGTGGATTGTGGCAGAACATATGCAGAACTTTGTGACTTTCTAACACAATATTAATTGTCTTCCTATGCCATTTTATTGGTATTAAAGACTATTATTATTACTATTTTGGATTACTGTCATGCTAAACGCTCTCTTCATCCTGTATGTCATTTAGTGTTGAGTTTTGCATTGGTTCCATCCCAAATTTCCTCATGCTGACATAATTCCATTTGGTAGTGAACACGTGCGCATTTACAGGTCATGTCTTGCATTCATCTCAAACAAACTTCTACAGTCTTTTAAGATCAAACAGCTAATTATTAAAATTGCAAGTGACACAGACCACTTTTAATTAACAATGATAATAAATAAGGGGAGAAGTAAATGCTGATGTTAAAAAAAAAGTAAAAATCACACTTTGCATGTATTTACGCTTTCATTTCACACTAACATCAATTTTGGTCTATTAGGTGTGGACAGTTTGAACTGAATTCAACCTGTGCAAGTGAGGGGGCAAACAGAAAGAGACAGTTTCCTAGCAACTCAAAACTGTTTTGATATGCAACCCAGAGAGAGAGAGAGAAAGCGTGAGAGAGACAGAGAGATTGATGTGACCGAATAGTGGTGAGCAAACACTGTTAATACTGTGAGCACAGTGAAGGAGAGGTTAAGCAAATCTGGTTTGTCTGCCTTCTTTTGGGTTAACATTCCCCTGTTGTGTTATTCTGAGATTGCACCAGTCACTTAGTATATGAAAGACACCCATCAGAATGATATATATAGTGAAACACTTACAGAAAATTGCAAATCCAACAATGAATATCAATAATCCAAACTGATGAGCGTAAAGCTTGGAACTGAATTCTTTTTAAGCACATTGCCACCTTCACATTTCATATTTCCCAGGGTTTAAATGAAGTCATAAGTAACCAGCCAGTCTTTACAAAGTAATAATGCAGCATTAAGGTTGTAAATGACATTCCCCAGGCGATGATTTAAGCTTAGACACAGGTTGGAGCGTATTTGAATTTGAAAGGACACAAGTGGGACATTTTCCATTGCCGATGGCCTCTGTGAAAACAACTCCCACGTGCCAAACGTGCCAGTTCACCCTGTAGCGGAGGATTCTGAAATGGGGGCATCGATGTTTCACCAACGATCTGCTAAAGTGGAAAGTCTAAGAGCAAACCAGTTTGGATCTGAAAGTGGTTCTTTAAAATGAACAGGTCAGACTAATCGATCTCTGATTTTTCAAAATAAAAAAAAATCCATTTGCCTCCAATTTTATATATTTGTTATTAAAAATTAAATAATTGAAAAACAGCGCTTTGTTGGGTTTTTAAAAGATAAAACAGAGAAATATCCATAAAGGGTCATGAAAGCATTGCATATAGCTAAAAATGGGCCAAATGTCTGTCTATACTTATAAATAGAAAGTAGGAAAATGTCTGGAGGGCTTCGTCGTATAAAAATAGAAAGCTTATTTAATTGAGAAGCAGTTGTTTGGGATTAGAATCATGTTGGAGGCTAATTGGATCCATGACCCTCAAACTGCCTGACTGCTTTAAGTCCTTAAGAATGAATGATTCCAGACGCATGCTATCCTAGTTTGTTTATGCGTGTACGTGTCTTTGTGAAGTACGTACTAGGAGTGTGGACCTCCTCGACGCCAGTGTAGGATGAGAAGACTTGTCCCATAAATTGCTCCTGCTGCTCTCTGTAGTTATTTTGCAGGTAGTCCATAAGCATGACATATCCAGCCTGCTGCATGGTCATCACTTCACAGAACATCTCCAACTGTGGACACATATGGTGACGCGGATTAAAAAACAAACTGGAAACAACTGTTTCTGTGTTCTGAAGGGGTTTGAAACAGAAAAACAGCTAGTATTGTTGTTATATAAAATAAATACTCTTCATAACATCTTCATTAGTCTGACTATTAAGACCAGGAGTATGAAACTTGCACTAAACAGATGTGTTTGACTGTTGCACATATGTTTTGCACATGCCATTCTTGTTTGTTCCTGAATAAATCCAATTTACATGCTATCCACCCTAAATCATTTCAAGAATTCTAATCCTGAATACCATTTAGGTTGTATAGTATTCAAGTTGGGATGGAGGTGTTTTTTAACATATTGAATGATTGAGTGACTCTTCTATCAGTAGAGACATGAATGAATCTGTGTTTTTGAATGAATTGGTTGAATGAATGATTCACTTACTCACTTATGAAAAACGAACTTGTTCATTCCTGAATGAATCAGTGTTATTAAAAGAACTGGTTGAGTGAATAATTCACTTACGCACTCATGAAAACAGACTTGTTCATTCCTGGATAAATCGGTGTTAGTGAATGAATTGGTTGAGTGGATAATTCACTTACTCATGAAAACAGACTCGTTTATTCCTGAATGAATCAAGAGTTTTTGAACTAAATGGGTGAGTGGATAATTCACTAACTCACTCACGAAAATACACTTGTTCATTCCTGAATGAATCTGTGTTATTGAACAAATTGGTTGAATGTATGAGTCACTTATTCATGAAAACAGACTTGTTCATTCCTGAATGAATCTGTGTTATCGAACAAATTGGTTGAATGAATGAATTACTTATTCATGAAAACAGACTTGTTCATTCCTAAATGAATTTGTGTTATCAAACAAATTGGTTGAATGAATGAATCACTCACTCATGAAAATAGACTTGTTCATTCCTGAATGAATCTGTGTTATCGAACAAATTGGTTGAATGAATGAATCACTCACTCATGCAAACAGGCTTGTTCATTCCTGAATGAATCAGTGTTATGGTACAAATTGGTTGAATGAATGATTCAATACTCACTCATTAAAATAGACTTGTTCATTCCTGAATGAATCAATGTTATTAAACAAACTGGTTAAGTGGATTCAGTTTGTATACTATCCACTCTTGCATTCAAGATGTCTAATTTCAAATTTTTTAAATTTTGTGTTTTTTAGGCAGATAGTATGCAAATTGGGATATAGCTGCCTTTGAAGGAATTGGTTTAGTGAATGATTCAATGACTCACTGATAAAACAGACTTGTCGAATCCCGAGTGAATCTGTAATTTTGAACAATTCATGTGAGTGAATGATTAACTTACTCATGAAGACAGACTTGTTTGTTCCTGAATGAAAAAAGTCGTTTGTTCAAAGTGATTGATGCAGTGACTCATAAAAACTCCACCTACCGCATATTGATGTAACCTGCAGAAAGATTCGCTTAAAATCCCTTCTACTAAAACACAGACTAACAATAATATAGTTATGCTAAATAATTAATTATATAAGATATACATATGTTAGCAAAGATGATGTAACTTACATGTGATGATAAACTGCTATGTTCCTGTTTACAACTTAGTATTACAAGGCTTAAACTTACCTTCCTAAAACATAAATATTGAATCTCTACACATTATATAGACTACTACACACAGTACAAACACAGTGTAGCCCAGCGGCGAGACGTCCACTATTGTGTTCAGACATCAAAGCTGCTCTTTAATGTGTGTATGAGTCAATGTCATTCCCATTGTGACGTCGACAGGCGTGGGTTGTTTTACCTTGCGGTAAAACTCCTGCTTTCACCATGTGTTTCAGTAGCTTGTATCGACTTGCAAGTCACTCGAGGGCAACAACCCCAGACTGGATGACAAACAACACAAAGGCCGTATTTAAGCATTTACGCTCTTTTGTGACATGTAACTCTACACTCACTCCCTCTAATTTCATTTAATGACAGCTTGCTTTTGAATGTGTGGCATCCACCATTACAATAATCAAAAATGTTGTTGACTTCCTCTTTTGTGAACTTTACTGTTTAGTGCCAAAAGCACAGCTACTATCATAATTACTGGACATGACTAAACAGATTTCTAAGAAGTCAAATTCAATGTAAAAACATACACAGGAAACTAAACGGATCTATCATCTGTCAATATAAGATGAAACTCGAGAATTCTAATTGATATTTGTACGATCGTGTTTGGGCTTGTGTCCCACTACTAGCTAATTGTTTTCAGTTCCTAAGAGTATGTGTCAGTGTTACGCAACAGATGCCAAATGACAAACAGACGCCACAGTCACAATATTACTTCAGGTGAAGATGGCCTCAGGGGTTTTTAAGTAGGAAAACAGCCGAATCCCTTTTTTGGTAGTGAAATTATTGCGTTGGTCTTCCAGAACAACATACATGTTTGTTTGTTCCCAATACTTATCATTAGAATGAGCCAGAAATGCAGGTTTTGAATTACTCATTGAACTTGTGCAAGACAAAACAAGGTATTTTGCATTATTTATGGGTGAAATGTGTTTATTGACATTCAGCGATTGTTGTCAGTAGTGTTTTTGTCTCATTTTGACCTCATCTTTCAATCTGTCAGCACTTGGAGCTCAAAAACAGAGTTTGTCTCCACTGTTTGTCGTCTGCTGGCTCAAAGCCTTCATTAAGAGTTCACCCAAAAATGTAGTTTCTAAACCTGTATGACTTTCTTCAAGTGAAACACCACATGGGAAGTTTAAATAATGTGCTTGCCATTCTTTTCCAAGCAGTTCCAATACAACTGAAAAATCAAAAAGTATCATAAAACTAGTCAATATAAAGTTTGGACATGTGTCAAGTTGTCTTTAGAAGACCTGGAATGTTGAATGGAGCACTTTAATAATGCTTTTGTGTCCATTTTGAACTTAAAAGCCTTAAATGATGACATACTGTTCATTTATGGGTGAACAACCCCTTAAATCTGTATATAAAGCAGAGAACACACTACACGACTCTCATGCCTAGTCGGACACGGTCTGTTCCAGTCAGGCTCAGTCGCTGTTTGTAGTTGGCACAAAAAGTCGCATAATGTGTGGTGACTAAAAATTGTAATCTTAGAATTCAAGAACCAGTCTTTTGCACGAAGATTTTTTTAAACATTTAATATTTGCGACTGACACCAGCGATTAGATGCAGTGGAGATGCGTTCACTGTCAAACATCATTCGGCATTCATTTTGTAATTTAACGTCAATAAATGTAACGTCAATAAAAAAATGTCTTGATTACAAAAAAAGTACAGATTGTTCTTGTTGTGATCTATTTTTTTGTCTTTTAATTCATATGTCAACGAGTTAGTGTCATTTTCATGCAGTCAAAGGAAGTATACCCTAAATTATATCAGTGATTCTCTCATTTTAAAGATTATCAAGAATTATTTTACTTCGATCTGTATGTTATATGAAAGTTAAGAAAAAAATCCTATAGCCCTATCTTTAGACTACAGGCTAATTAAAAAACTTTTAACTTCTTAAAATTTCTTATGAACAATATTAAATCAACTTTGGGCTAGGCTAACGAATTTTCTTCATAATGAATATGCAAACATAACAAATAGCCTAGCTATACTTCAAAAGTTTTCATAAATTCATAAATCACGAATATGATGAAATAATTTTTTTCTCTATATATTTATTATATAGCTATAATAGTTGTACCAGATGAACAGGGAAATTATAGTGCCTTAAATTTATTAAGTAATGTTTTATTTTGTTCCTTTCATTTTCGGGAAATGTAAAAAAAAAAAATAATAATAACCTACCGTTTTTACTTAGAACCAATTTATTTTTAATCCCTGATTTTAAACATAGCCTACATGAATTAATATATTATTGCTTGAATAAATGTTTAAAAATAGCGCTATAAATATTATAATTAAGGAAATTAAACAGAATTAACAGACCTAGGCATTTGAAAAGACATAATGAAATGTGTCTAATAATTCCAAGACAGAGAAGCATCAGATTTAATCAAAACATATTCAAGACTGTGACATTTATTAGGAACACCAACATATAGCCGGAAGGCTAATGTTTTCTGTTATATTAAGCATTAATTAAGAACATTAAAACAAACCTTAACGTTTCAATAGGTAAAACAGGTTTCAAATAAAAGCGCCGGTGCTGTGTCTGCAGTGTTGTATTTGGTGGATCAGGAGCAGTTGCTGGAGCCAGGGTAGATGCTGCGGTTTTTGTGAGCTTTTTGTTTTGTTTTTTTGGTTTGGCAGAATTTGTCCAGTCATGATTTGCCATTCGTTAATTGTGTTGTGAAGCGGAGCGACTCAGTCATTAGGTTTGTGCTCCTTTCCGATTGTCAAAGACTAAAATCTGTTCCAGTCGTTAAGTGTGTTCAGGTCAGTCTTAGAATGTTTCTGCTAGTCGTGTAGTGTGTCCCCAACTTAACACATGCAATTCCAGAAATAGGTGCGAGCAGGTCACTGCTCTAAAACTGTCCATTATACTGACCTGAACATCTGAGATGGTCACCCTGTTTTTGAAGACAATCCACTCCACGGTCTCAGAGCAGGGTGGGGTGGTCAGAGAGCCGTTATAGATGAAGTACTTCTCTGTGGAGTTGGGTAGGACACCCTGCAGGGTGAACGGAGATACGGGGCCACTCTTTCCTGACCAGAGAAAACAGGAATAGTTCATATTAGAATCACAATTGTGTCAATCACACTATTACCGTCATGTAGGACTTTTCGCTGTATTTTGTGACAGGACACACACACGGCAGTGATTAACTGTTTGATGGCAACGCTATCATCTGTTTACACAGATAGCATGACAAATAATTAACTGCACTTGAAGCTTTCGTTAAAAATATTCTAAAACCAACTTATGTAAACACTTTAATCATAATATTGTCTTATTCAGAGCAAGATAAATAATTAGATTACTGATGTCCATGTAAACATAGTCATTATTTACACAGCTTAAAGGAGAACTCTACTTCCAGAACAACAATTCACAAATAATTTACTCACCCCCTTATTATCCAAGATGCTCTTCTGTCTTTTTGTCTTCAGTCGTGAAGAAATTATGGTTTTTGAGGAACACATTTCAGGATTTTTCTCCATATAATGGACTTCGATTTTGAATTTCCAAAATGTAGTTTAAATGCAGCTTCAAAGGACTCTAAACGGAGAAAGGTCTTATCTAGAGAAACAATCATTTTTTTTGGAAAATACATTTTTTATACTTTTTAAGCACAAAAGCTGGTGTAGAACAGGATGCATGTTCACGACACTACGTACTATTGAATCACATCGAAAAGTCACACGGAACTACAGACCCAGTGTTTACAAAGCGAACGCACAAAGACTAAGAACGTGCAAGTAACTTCCCTAACACATCTACTGCTTACACAAACGTTGATCACACTACAAACAAGACAAAACTATAATGCTATAAGAAACAGAAAAGATTAATTTATTGTTTACCTGGGTCTTTATTTTATGATTAGCTCACTTCACCTCTTATCTGACAAGTTTTCGGGTTTGATTCGTTCGTTCATCACGTGCCAGCCCCATAAGATGAACGAATGACTCGTAAAACCTGAAGACTCGAAACAGGTGAACTAATTCCAGTACAGAATCTAATAGGATGTTGCGCATGCACGACTGAATGAATCACTCCACGAGACGACTCGTTCTTCCCGAGTCACATTGAAGATTTGTTCAAAATGAAAGAATCGCTCAAGAACGACCCATCACTAATTCGTAGCATCGTGGACGCACATCCCAGAGCCTGTGCTACACAAACTTTTGTGCTTAGGTATACACATTTTTATTTTTCAAAAAAAATGGCCGATCGTTTCGCTAGATAAGACCCTTCTTCCTCGGCTGGGATCGTTTAGAGCTGCATTTAAACTACATTTTGGAAGTTCAAAATCGGGGCACCACTGAAGTCCATTATAAGGAGAAAAATCCTGAAATGCTTTCCTCAAAAACCATAATTTCTGAAGACAGAAAAACATGAACATCTTGGATGACAAGGGGTTGAGTAAATTATTTGTAAACTGTTGTTCTGGAAGTGGACTTCTCCTTTAATGTCATTCCAAACCTGTATGGTAGGGCTGCACGATAAATCGAAATGAAATCACAATCGCGATTAATCAAAAGCTGCTCATCGTAATCGTAAAAAGACACGATCGCTGCAGCTGAATAAACATTAAATTTAACTGCTTTCATTGATTCAACATGACTAATAAACACATGACTACAACAATATATGGTTTATCTGAGTTCTTCTTATTATAATTTCCCTTATAAAAAGTATATAATAATGCAATGCCTTTGTCACTGCTTAAAATACTATGGATACTATTCGTGCCTTATTCTATGTACAAAGCCACATCATCTCACAAAAGGATTTATTTCAAACACTCGACTGATGTTATGAAGCATTTGGAGTAAAAACATGTTATTAAATGTGGTATTTTCACATGCTTTCAGATGTAGCAGCATTTCTACACAGAGCTGTAGTTCACTGAGAAGCTACGCAAACAGCTGTCATTATCACAAACGATTTGATTTCATAATCGTCTGCGATAATGAACGTGATATAGCGTAGCTCTTCAGTGAACTACGGCTCTGTGTACTAAATGCTGCTCCATCTGAAAGCACCTGCTGGAGATTTACTACTGATTACACAACCGGATTCACTGGAAAAAATGTGCATGACAATCGCCTTCGATTAATTGTGCAGCCCTACTGTATGGCTTACTATTTCGTGTGGAGAAAGGAATTTTAGTCAGCTCGTCAAAGAAAGCTTCTTCCTTCAGAACACTTGGAATATAGAGCATAAATCGTATGAACCACTTCTATGGTGCTTTTTTCCATTTGTTATCATTTTACAGAAAAGAGCGACTAACACAGTCAGAATTTATGCTTTTAAATTCCTCAGAAGAAAGTCACACAGGTTTGAAAGTGATTAAATGATGACACAGTTTTCTTTTTTAGGTGAGCTGTCACTTTAAGGGCATTTGGACAGCTTAAAGGGGTCTCATGGAAAACAGGATTTTCCTGTAATATTTCGCAAACGTGTAGAATATGACACCTGGAAATAGAAATGAATATTGTATATACCATAACGGCTGACGCTGTTGACTGCGTCAATGATCGCCATGTAGTTTTCATTATCCACGGTATTTATCTGTGGAGAGAACCATTTAAAAATAAAAAAAAAAATCAAGAAAAATGCAGCAGATACATGACACAAAAGAATGTAGACACCTGAATACTACACATGTGCTTGTTGAGCATTTCAATTTTTTTTCTTTCCTCTTTAGGCTAAATGGATTTTAGTTTTCATTGAAAAAATGTGTCGTCTTTTATCTTAACCACATCTAACTGCTTTTAAAATACAACATGTTCATACAAGCTACACTCTCAAAACATGCAGCACCAAACTGACAAAACAACACAATATACGAGCACACAACTTCATGAAGAATACCAGAATATCCTAATGGAGAAGCCTACATATTAGGAAGATTTAGCAACACATTATGGTAACATCCTGTCAGTCCTTTTCATCAAAACACTGTGTAAAGAGGAGGATTTATGAAAATGCACTGTACCTCAGGCTAAATGCTGGGCGGGGGTGTGGTAAGGTTTTGAAGAATGCGTAAGCCTGTCTAAGATTATTAATTTGATGGAGTGAGGATGTTCAATACATAAAGCAAGTAAGTATGTTATGGTGAAACAGCAAAACCATAATATAAAATGATTTAAAATGTTAAAATCTCTTAAGAATTTTGTTTTGTTTTCCAGTACAAATATCTAAAAACTTGATTTAAATTATGAATTACATTTGTCTTCTTTTAGCTAACCAGCCAAGGTATGAATAATAAACTTGAAATGTACTGTATATGAGCAATGTCACACGAGTAGCAGAACAATATGGCTGTATATCAGCACGGCTTTGATTCGACTGTAGGCACAAGGCCTAGGCAATTCAGTCAAAAGTTCAAAGCCAAGCACCACTTTGATATACAACATTAAAATGATATAAAATAGAACTTTAGATTTTGCCCTCAGCCAAAAATATTTGCTCTGGAACAAATAATAGAATGAAACCAAAGACCCAAATGAATTATATAATTTAACCACTATGGACACATCAGAGCTTTCTTTGTCCAAACTTTCTTTGTCTTTTGACATGTTCAAAATGAAACAGAAATACTTTAATAACTACCATTTCTGCCCTTTAGTTTGACATAATGTCCCATGGTGTAACGTAATGTCCTATGGTGCGACACACATGAACCACATATTTGTTTTTATCTCAAAATAAAACAGTTGAGTATTGCAATAAGGGAGAAACAAACATCACTCATCTTAAAACTGTATAATTTTCTGCAGTTTTGAACGGATGACAGCAAAGTTTGTCTTGTTGTCAAAGTTTGTCTTGAAATATTAAATAAATAACACTATATGAAAATAAGTATCTAACAAAAAAGATACATCTCTCTAATGCCATTTGTATTATTAAGAGGGTTTTCTTTATCTTAATTTTTGCTGTCACACCATAGGACATATTTATGATACAGTTGGGACAGATGGGACAGTTAACAAATGTGTCACTGGCTCAGTCGGGCCACTGCTGCGTCGCCACAAAAGTTTATCATTTGCACGTGTTTTTAAGCCTTGTTCATTTAAAATTTCAAGCAATCACAGAGAGATGAGTCTCTGACGGACAGATACAAAAGTATGTCAAAATACCCGTCTTGACGAGTAACTTTGTAACTTTAACAATGATTAATCTATATTTAAGTTATACAGTACAGTACAGATGCACCTATTGACCAGACATATTTTAACCAATCTCTGTTCTGAGTGTGGAAATATTACATCCGTTAACAGAGGACAGAGACACTGAAGACGAACGCAAAGAGGAAAAAATACTGTAGCAGGCAGAGCAAGATCACGGCTCACAATGAGCAAAATATTGGAAATGTTATCCAAATATTGAAACAGGGTTTATATGAATGCATCTTTGAGGGAAAATGACTGTTTTAAGAAACGTTTACATGGCGTTTTCTTTCATTTGCCTCTGAATAAGCATTTAAAGTTGCGTTCATAAGCACAGTGCCAGGGAAACGCTGTATCATTATTCCATATTCAAGAGACTGAATTTTCATTCATTCAGTCCGTCTGCTGTTTTTGAAATAATGAAATAATTTTTGATCAAGTAATGTTTGAATTTTATATTTGTTAGGCTAGTAGGTTTTGCTGTGATATCAAAATTGGAATCGAGAATTGTACAATTTAATTGGTATGTAAAATTTTGATATAAGCTAATTTATTAAAATAAAAGATAACATGGGTCAAAAACAATGATAACAGCAACTATTTTGTTTTCTTGTGGCAGGGCCAGTGAAAATTTTGACCGGGCAAGTAAAAATTTGAACCACGTGCCCGACTGGGCCAGTATAAAAAATCCTTAGTGTTGAGCCCAAAAATGTTTAAAAAAATGGCCGAAGTTAGTGACCCATTATATTTTCTCAAAGACTTCACACTGAGGACTGAGGCTGGAATTTAGCGAGTTTGAAGTAAAAGTATTTGATAGACTTATACTATATGTCAGGAGCATTCACTCAGTATCATTATCTAATATTTGACCCAGATGGCTTTTAGCTGGTTTGCATCTGAACTCTTCATATATATATATATATATATATAATATATATTAAGCTGCTATACTTACATCAAACAGCACGGCTAATGCTGTGATCTTTCCTCCTGCTCTGAGGGCCTCATCGAGGCTACCGAAAACATCTGCCTCATAACAGTATATCTGCATCTGCACCAGAAACAAACAATGTCTAATCAACATTTGTATACATTTACTCTTCCAGTGAAAAGTAAGAGGTAATGTGCATTCGGAAAATTGGAAAACAAGAAAATGACCGGCTGATTGTACATTATCCTGCTTATGATTCAGTGACTAAATAAATAATCAAAATAAAAGTAATAATAAATAAATAAATTAAATTAATATTTTAAATTAAATAAATTATTCTATATATAAATAGACATATAATATAAATAAATAAAATAGAAATTAATAAATAAAAATAGACAATTTTTTTTTTTTAATGTACACTCATTTATTATGTCAAATACCTCCAATGGGAATTTCTCATCGTTGAGGCCATGCTCCGACCCGTCAGAGGAGGCGTTGCACAGGCCCCAGTGGAAAGTGATACGTCCCACTTTAAACTTAGACCTGAGTCCCCCTCCACTCACAAAAAAATCTCCTCCCACATCGATGGCAACTGAAGACAAATAACACAGAGAAATGAATAAGCAATTTCTACACATCATGTCTGAATTTTTCACTTCTGAAACAATCCAAAGGGTCGATATTACGGATAGAGTTGTCCTCACCTGTTTTCCCATCATTTTTTATTGTAGTGGAGTCTGATGTCTTTTCTGCCCATCCCTCAAATCTTAGCTTCTGGAAATGCATTTTGACCTGCGCCAGGCTCTCCACAATGTTTATTGGTGATTGTTTGGCATTGTTGCATGACGGGTATTTCTTTGCCCAGTTATTTTGGTTTAGAGTTCCTGTGGGAAATGGAGTTTAATTGGATAAGTAAACCTCTTAAAATCATTCATAAATGTCAGAGGATGCTCTCCTGTGTACAAACATAAATCGCATTCATAGACACACAGGTGCATCATTAGATATGTAGTGGTTTTCTGGTGGGTTAATCCAAGTCCTCTCTCTGGATGTCCCCCAGCGCAAAAACAAAGCCCGTGAACCAGGTCACCAGCAGTTCTAGGTCACTGCCATTAGCATATCAATAGCTGCATTACACCCCCAGCTGAGTCATAAACACTGGTGTACAGTAGCATACAGTCCACTTCAGTCAAATACAGTACTTGAATGAAGAAATAAAAGCTGTTGTTAGGCACAAAACAAAGTTTCAAAAACCACCCTAATGCACAGTCCTAAGTGGCTTATTGGTTGTTTTGGTTGTAGCATATTACTAGCATACTGGCTGTTTATTAGTACTTATAAAGCACATATTAACATAATATTCTGCAAGATTTTAAGTATTACCTATTATTATTATTATTATTATACACTATTATATATTACGATGACACATTGCTGCCACACACATTTTTTTCAATGAAATGTGCCCTTTTAACAACATCTTTTCTCATATTAACAATATGTTATCTTGTTAAAACGACATAGTTTTTAATAACGTCATATGTCATAAAAACAATAAGTTTTTTCTGTTATAGAAGATCAATATTGTTACAATATATGAGCGAGATAATCATTTGATTATCTGCTTAAAAAGAAATAAAGAGAAATGACAAACTGTTTTATTATGATGATGATGATGATGATGATGATTATTATTATTATGATTATTATTATTATTTCATTTTGTTTGAAAAATGAAATGTTATTTCGAGAAAATATGTTGTTTTATGAGATAATCATGTTGTTTTAATGATAGCTAAAAGAAAACGTTAAAACAACATATCTCGTTATTATGAAAAAATATGTTGTTTCAACAAGATTATTATGATGTTTTAACATAACATCTTGTTATTATGAGAAAAGATAAAATGTAATTTTAGCATCATATCTTGTTACTACGAGCAAAAGATGTCATTTTAATGACAGCATCTTGTTATTACAAAAAATATTTTGTTTTAACAACGTAACATCTTATTGCGAGAAAAGATGTTTTAATGAGAAAAAGATGCCGTTTTAACAACTTAACATCTCGTTATTACAAAATTAGACGTTTTAACGAGAAAAAGATGTAGTTTTAGCAACATATCTTGTTACTACGAGCAAAAGATGACGTTTTAACAACATAGCATCTTGTTATTATGAAAAAGATGTTGTTTTAATGACAAAACATCTTGTTATTACGAGAAAAGATAGTGTTTTAATGGGAAAAAGTTGTCATTTTAATGACATAACATCTCGTTACAAAAAAAACGTTTTAACAAGAAAAAGATGTCGTTTTAACAACGTAACATCTTGTTATTACGAGAAAAGATGTTGTTTTGAAGACATAACACCTCGTTATTATGGAAAAAGATGCTGTTTTAACAAGAAAAAGATGTCATTTCAACAATATAACATCTTATTTTTAACTAAAAAAAGATGTCGTTTTAACAACATATCTTATTACAAGAAAATATGTTGTTTTAATGACATAACATCTCGTTATTACAACAAAAGTTTTAACAAGAAAAAGATGTTTTAATAACATAACGTATTACGAAAAAAATGTTTTAACGACATAACATCTTGTTATTACAAGAAAAGATGTTTAAAAGACAACACCTCGTTTTTACGAGAAAAGATGGTGTTTTAATGGGAAAAAGATGTCTTTTCAACAACATAACACCTTATTACGAGAAAATATGTGGTTTTAACAAAATAATTGTTTTAATGACATAACATCTCGTTATTACAAGAAAAGATGTTTTAACAAGAAAAAGATGTTGTTTTAACAACATAACATCTTATCACAAAAAAGATGTTGTTCTAACGACATAACATCGTTATTACGAGAAAAGATGTTGTTTTAAAGACATAACACCTTGTTATTATGAGAAAAATGGTGTTTTAATTGGGAAAAAGATGTTGTTTTAAAGACATAAAATCTTATTACGAAAAAAGATGGTGCTTTAACGAGAAAAAGATGTCATTTCAACAACATATCTTATTTTTAATGAGGAAAAGATGTCATTTTAACAACATAACATCTTATTACAAGAAAATATGTTTTAAAGAGATAATTATTTTAATGACATAACATTTCGTCATTACAAGAAAAGACGTTTTTTATTACCAGAAAAGATGTTGTTTTAACGAGATTTTAACAACAACATCTTATTACGAGATGTCATTTGAACAACATAACATCTCATTATTATGACATAATTGAGTGGAAAAAAAATAATATGCGAGTGGCAGCAATGTGTCACCGTAACAAATAGAATGGTTACAAATGACTTAAATTGTTGTACAGGAAATAAATAAATAAATATTACACAATAACCATTCTTCCAGAAAGTAATATATATATATATATATATATATATATATATTCTGTCAAATAAAAATATATAGACTTCATGGTTGATTTACAATTTAGAAAGGAAAGGAAGGAAGGAAGAAAGGAAGGAGGGAGGGAGGGAGGGAAGAAAGAAAAAGAAAGAAAGAAAGAAAGAAAGAAAGAATCAGTCAATCCATCATAATTCTGGCAAATAACATATTTTAACAGCCTAAATGTATATCTAGATTTCTAGAATCATGTATATCTTTAGTATCAACCCTATCTTGAACATTTTCTTTCAGCCATATAACAGCACATAAATATGTAATATCTGTTTATGACCATCATTATATTCAATAAAGGCTTCAGTTAACAGGGATAACTGGACAAGCTGCAGCAAGTGTAAATCTGAGGACAAAAACAAGAGATTTCTCCTTCATTACTTCATTACCTCCTTCCTCTGAAAAGGACTTTAGAGAAAACAGAGCACAAGCACTCAAGACTGTCATGTTTCATTTCAATATGTCTGTATTTGTGTCCTTGCATTTTTTCTGTTCTCCCTCAGTTTAAGCAACTTTTTGAGAGGTTTTGTGTAATCTGAGGGAATGAAAGGATATGGATAAATAAACACTAGTGCCGCTTGCTAAAGTACTACTACTAAGTGCTTAGTTGGCGCAGCTGGTACAAACAACTACTCATTTCCTTTGAAAAATGTATATTCTATTTGTTCTGCTCTTAATTTTAATTGGATAATGACTATTTTAAATCAAAATATTATTACTAAAACATTTAAAAACAAACACAGTTATGCTTATTATGATCATAGACAGGAGCCATGGAAAAAGTGTCAAACTCATACACACAGTTACAGTTACTCACAATGACACACATACAAACCAATACACATTTCCATTATGCCTTCCAGCTGTCAAGGGAAATGCAATTAATTGCTTGCTGAAAGAGTTGTAAGATCAAAGTCTAAATGAGTTTAGAATGATGTTTCTTTTTTAAGGTATGATTTTATTTTTTTTTTCTGGACTGAAATGGACTTGTTAATTGTTATCAGAGGCAGTAGTAGTTCTGTAAATGGATCTGTGTGATGTTGGTCTTTGATGCTAATGGATGAGGTGTCATTCAGCAAAAGATCTGCTCCAAAGTTCCGATCTAAATCCAATGATTTGAGATCTGTGCTCTGAAGTTCCGATGTAAAGCAAAATATTCCTGAATCTGCTCAGAAGTTCCGATCTAAATCCAATGATTCACAATCTACTCTCCAAAGTTTTAATTTAAAGCAAAATATTTGATTAGATTTGCGAATCTGCTCCAAAGTTCAGATCTAAATCCAATTATTTGCGATCTGCGCTCCAAAGTCATTGGATCTAAATCCAATGATTCATGATCTGCGCTCCGAAGTTTCGATCTAAAGCGAATGATTCATGATCCATGCACGAAGGTCTGATCTAGAGCAAAAGATTCGCAAACCTGCTATGAAGTTCCGATATAAGTCCAATGATTTGCGATCTGCGCTCTGAAGTTCCAATCTAAAGCAAAATATTCACAAATCTGCTCTGAAATTCTGATCTAAATCCAATGATTTGCGATCTGCGCTCCGAAGTTCCGATCTAAAGCAAAATATTCACAAATCTGCTCTGAAATTCTGATCTAAATCCAATGATTTTCATGATCTCCGATCTAAAGCAAAATATTCACAAATCTGCTCTGAAATTCTGATCTAAATCCAATGATTCATGATCTGCGCTATGAAGTTCCAACCTAAAGCAAAAGATTTGCAAATCCGCTTCCGAAGTTCCAATCTAAATCCAATGATTTGCGATCTGCGCTCTGAAGTTCCGATCTAATGCAAAATATTCAAGAATCTGCTCCGAAGTTCTGATCTAAATCCAATGATTCACAATCTACGCTACGAAGTTCCAACCTAAAGCAAAACATTCACGAATCTGCTCCGAAGTTCCGATCTAAATTAAAAGATTTGTGAATCCGCCCCAAAGTTTTGATCAAAAATTAAATGATATGCGATCTGTGCTACGAAGATCTGATCTAAAGCACAAGAATCACAAACCTGCCCCGAAGTTCCAAACTAAATCCAATGATTCCTGATCTGCGCTCTGAAGTTCCGATCTAAAGCAAATAATTCACGATCCGTGCTACGAAGGTCCGATCTAGAGCAAAAGATTTGCAAACCTGCTATGACGTTCCGATCTACATCCAATGATTTGCGATCTGTGTTCCGAAGTTCGATCTAAAGCAAAATATTGACGAATCTGCTCTGAAGTTCCGATCTAAATCCAATGATTCACAATCTACGCTCCGAAGTTCCAACCTACAGCAAAAGGTTTGCAAATCTGCTCCGAAGTTCCGATCTAAATCCAATGATTTGCGATCTGCGCTCCGAAGTTCCGATCTAAAACAAAATATTCACAAATCTGCTCAGAAATTCCGATCTAAACCAATGATTTGCGATCTGCGCTCCAAAGTTCCGATCTAAAGCAAAATATTCACAAATCTGCTCCGAAGTTCCGATCGAAATCAAATGATTTGCTGAAAGAGTTGTAAGATCAAAGTCTAAATGAGTTTAAAATGATGTTTCTTTTTTAAGGTATAATTTTTTTTTTTTTTTTCTGGACTGAAATGGACTTGTTAATTGTTATCAGAGGCAGTAGTAGTTCTGTGAATGGATCTGTGTGATGTTGGTCTTTAATGCTAATGGATGAAGTGTCATTCAAGGCCAAGAGATTTACAACAGACAGGCCAGTCCAGCTTCATAACCAGAGCGCTCTCTCTCTCTTTCTCTTTTATAGACACAGCAAAGGCCAAGTAACAAACACCATGTATGTTTGGTAGAGAACAGAGAAACCATATCATGCTGAACAACCTGTATCGGCCACTAAAATACATTTCAGTTATACACACTTGCTTAGCATAGAAATATGCCTTCCCTATCAGTTTATTAGCTTACAATAATTGATTTTTCATGTTTCGATATCATTTAGACAACATGAGCGATATGAAAAAGGGGTCAATGAGGAGGAGGGGCCAAAGCATTCTGGGTAATGCTGATGAACAATGTCCCATCTGCATGACCAGCCGCCTGCATGCAGTCCGGACACTATAATGCCCCCTTTGTTGTGCCAACCTCCACTGACACCCAGATCTGGTTTGTTGTGACGGATCAAAGATAAGATGGATAACCTCGTCACTTATTATCCAAACTCAATTCCTAGACTAAAAATCTTTGAGAAAAAGGATTCAGATCATTTTTTGAATCATTTCAAAATCTGATCTCGTAGAGATCAGAAGCTAAATATCAAAAGTGCACAACAATAAGGAGAATATCAAATCTGGCCTACTTTCAATAACAAAGCGAGACGGGGGAATTCTCCATTGTGCTAGAAATGGAAAAGAGCTGGAGATGAAAAGACGAGAGGTACAAAATGTGTCACTGATGTTGTTTGATTTGATACTCAATCTCTTCCCAAACTTCAAGGGGCTATATAAAAAAAATAAACACTTTTTTTTTCTGCTCCACAGCTAACAAAAAATACACTCTAAGAATGTTTTGTTAACATTCACATTAAGTTACAAACGCTATTCCAGAATGCTCTCTGAGTGTTTTTAATGTTAACATTTTTTTTCTTGGCAAGTGAATGCTGTAGTACGCACAAAAATGAAAATTGCCCTATGATTTACTCACCCTCAAGCCATCCTAGATGTATATGACTTTCTTCTTTCAGACAAATACAACTGGAGTTATATTAAAAAATGTCCTGGCTCTTCTAAGCTTTATAATGCCAGTAAATGGGTGTTGAGATTTTGAAGTAAAATAAAGTGCATCCATCCACCATAAAAGTACTCCACACAGCTCCAGGTGGTTAATAAAGGCCTTCTGAAGTGAACTGATGCGTTTGTGTTTAGACTAGTTCTCATCTTGTTATCTCCTGAGTACCCGTATCTTGATTCTTGCCTGGTTTGCGTCATCTTGTCTGTCTGCTGCATGCCCTTGAATTATTGCCTTTCTTTGATTATCCCTTCGTCTTGCCATTTCGGACTGTGATTGCCCCTCGTCTGGACTACTGTCTGTCTGTTTGGATTACCTGTTTGCCTCTCCCCCTGGATTACGTTCGCTGTCAATTGACCTTCGCCTTTTGTCTTGCCCACTATATACCTGTTTGCCATTGTCTAGCCCAGCACGAGTTTATGCACTTTAATAGTACCATAAGTGAATACAATAGTTACATCACTGTATGATGAATACATTTGTTACCCCTTATTTACACTGCACATGTCTACAGTGCTAAGGGGGGCCATTTCCCCCAAAACGAGTTACTATGCCCCCCTTTTCCATCCTCTCCCCTCCTTGCTGAATGGGATTGATTTCAAAAGTGAAAGTAAAACCGGAAAAACAGCGCGCATTAGAAAGCGATTGCGCACTTTTGCGAGCATCAGCAACTGCACACAAAAACAGATTGCACATTTTCCCACCCGAAACATCCCCTCCCGCTTAACGTGCCTTTGTGTTTATATCAGCCACCTCGTGGCAAGTTTGTAAAGCATTCCAGAAGCGGCTCTCTGCACTGCATCGCTAAAGTTAGACGCCTAGTCTTTTGACAGATAATAATAATAATCGTCTTGCTATCATCAAAGGCATCAGCAAGAGGCGATATCTCTGACTATCGTCGACCCTAACATTTTCATCTGGTTTTTATTAATTGCCGAAAATGTAAATAGATTTTCGTCACAATTTTTGTCATTCAAAACGAGTTTTTGTTTCGTTATCATTTTCGTCAGTGAAAAAAGGACGTTGATGAAAATTATGATGAAAATTGTTTAATGAAATGAAAGTTTGTGTAAGAAAAATAGCCATATTTACAACTTTGTAAACCACAATCTCTAGCTTCCGCTAGCTTTCGTACGTGTGTTCACAAGAGACTTGTGTTCCAGTGGAGTACTTTTATGATGGATGGATACACTTTATTGGGCTTCAAAATCTCGGCAACCATTCACTGCCATTCTAAAGCTTGGAAGAGCCAGGACATTTTTTAATACAACTTCAACTGTATTCGTCTGAAAGAAGAAAGTCATATACACCTAGGATGGCTCAAGGGTGAGTAAATCATGGGGTTATTTACATTTTTGGGAGATCTATCAAGATCTTGATTAGCTGGGTCTTATGAAAACTAAAATGCTACATGCTAATCTTTATCAGATGGTCATGATATTACATCACAACCTTCAATACTCTAAAATACCTACAGATTTACAACTAGTTGTGGGCGTGTGGGCATTTTTACTTATTTCAAAGGCAATCACAGGTCATTTCCACTACGTCTTAAAGGAGAAGTGCACTTCCAGAACAAAGATTTACAGATAATGTACTCACCCCCTTCTCATCCAAGATGTTCATGTCTTTCTTTCTTCAGTCGTAAAGAAATTATGTTTTTGAAGAAAACATTTCAGCATTTTTCTCCATATAATGGACTTCTATGGTGCCCCAAATTTAAACTTTCAAAATGCAGTTTAAATGCAGCTTCAAACGATCCCAAATGCGGTTGTAAATGATCCCAGCCGAAGCGTCTTATCTAGAGAAACGATTGGGTATGTTTTTCAAAATACCCAAACTGTCTTGAGTCAGAATACACAGAGTTCAGGGAGAGCAAGACAAGATGAGTGTTTGAGATTAAGACGTATATAAATTGTATTATTTTTATGAAAATAACGATTGTTTCGCTAGATAAGACCCTTCTTCCTCAGCTGGGATTGTTTACAACCACATTTGGGATCGTTTGAAGGCGCATTTAAACTTTTGGATGTTCAAACGCGGGGCACCATAGAAGTCCATTATATGAAGAAAATTGCTGAAATGTTTAACTCAAAAAACAAAACTTTTTTACGACTGAAGAAAGACAGACATGAACATCTTGGATGACAAGGGGGTGAGTACATTATATGTGAATTTTTGTTCTGGAAATGAACTACTCCTTTAAAGGTGTGGCATCAAGAACAGCTTAAACAGGATCAAAGAAAGTCTTGGAAATTGTGTAAAACTAAATTACTACAACCAACAGTGTACAAAATGTCGCCTACAGCATCTAAAAATCCATAATTATACTTATATTAGCGCTATATTATAAAGACACTTAAGCTGTCGTATTTCAGTGTGTTCCAATACAATCAGGTTTTTATGGAATTAAACAAAGCGTGAAGTCAGTTTCAGCAGAGATGAACACAACAGAACCACAACTTGGAGTCATAGTGCATGAAAGCCCAAACACACCCTCTAAATTTTGACATGCACTGGCTGGGCGAGATCAGACAGGACCTGTAATTTAGGCCGTATTACCCCTCCAAGCCCAGTTAGATACAGATGAGTTTAATCTGTGGAGTTAAGCCTTGCATGCTTAGACACAGATGATCCCAAAACCTGAGCTGGCATGGGGAAAGGATGCCACCAACACTTCAACGTGCATCTTTAGAAATTCTGACAGGCCTTTTATATACACCAAAGTCTAATCGCTGTGATCACTGTGCGCACATCATAAACATAATGTAAGTACAGTTTAAAATTCAACACTCACCCGCGTATGACCAGTCTATGTTCTCCGAGAGCTTCTTCTGCGATCTGAATCCATATGCTTCTGATACATCCACTGAAAAAGAACGAAAAAACCTTAGTTTATCTTAAAAACTCCTTAAATCAGCAATAAAACAGAATGGCTGCTTCTAAAAGAGATCAATCTTCAAATTCCTCTTGCTGCAGCTAAATCCTGTCATGACCTGCCGTGACCTGCTGTCAAATGTTCACGCTACCACAGACAATGAAGTCCCTGAATGGCGTGTTTGGATTTTGTCCAGTATTAATGGATTGAAACATTGCAGTTAGGTTGTAATCCACCAAAGAATCCTGTTAGGGAAGTGACAGTGCCAAAATCAAGTGGTATAATCATTTTATAAAAGCAATTGTGCATCAGATTGTAAGAACAATATGGAAATCATAGAGACTGTGAGTTTAGGAGGAGCTGAGCGGAAAGGCAACCTCTATTATTCTCTTTGTTCAGGCTTTTGCCTGGTGGTTTCATTCACTTGACTTAAGAAAGGTCTCTTTTATTGTCAGAGGGTCGTCACCCAGGACTTTTAAGGTCATGCGGTAAAAGTTCATCCGCAAAGTTCTTCCTCATAATCAGTCTACTCTTTCAAAACACGTTGGTCTCCTGCTGATCAGCAAGCATTGGTCATTTTTTGCCTTTTTAGCTTTTAAAATAAAAGAACTAAAATAAAATACTGTTTACTAAAATAATATTGTTTACATATTATTTTAAATATTTTATTTCATTTTTGCACTTTAATTATTTTGTAATTATTTTAAATTTAAAATAAAAGTAAAATCAAATTAAATTACAAATAAAAACAATTAAAAATAAAATAACTAAAATAAAATACTGTTTACTTAAAATGTTGTTTACATATTATTTTAAATATTTTATTTCATTTTTGCACTTCATTTTTTATTTGATTCTGAATTATTTTTAGCAAAAACAATTAAAAATAAAAAACTAAGCTAAACTAAACTAGACTAAAATAAAATAAAATACTGTTTACCAAAAATTCTAATAGTATTGTTTACATTTTATTATAAATCATTTAAAAAAGATTAAAAATCTTAAATTTAATTAAATTTAATTAAATGCAACTAAATTAAATTAAATACTGTTTACCAAATAATAAATAAGTAAATAATACTGTTTCCATTTTATTTTAAATTATTCATTGCATTTTTGTACCTAAATATATTATATATATATATATATATATATATATATATATATAATATTTTTTAATTAAAAATTAAATTAAATTAAAAATAAAAACAATTAAAAAACTAAGCTAAACGAGACTAAAATAATAAAATAAAATACTGTTTACCAAAAATTTTAATAGTATTGTTTACATTTTATTTTAAATAATTTATTTCATTTTTGTACTTTATTTTTTCAATTATTTTTCATTTAAAATAAAAGTAAAATCAAATTAAATTAAATTTAAAATAAAAATAAAAATAATTTAAAATAATTAAAATAAAAAAATAGACTAGACTAGACTTAAATTAAATGAAATTAAATGCAAATAAATTAAATTAAATACTGTTTACCAAAAATGTAAATAATACTGTTTCCATTTTATTTTAAATTATTTCATTTTTGTAATTTTTAAAAAAAAATGTATTTGATTTTAAATATTTGTTTATATAAAATAAAAGTTAAATCACATAAAATTAAATTAAAGATAAAAAAAATAAATGTAATTAAAAACAAAATAACTAAAGGTAAAAGGTAAAAGTTCATCCGCAAAGTTCTTCCTCATAATCAGTCCACTCTTTCAAAACACGCTGAATTCCTGCTGATCAGCAAGCTTTGGTCATTTTTTTGCCTTTTTAACTTTTAAACAAAGTCGTCCAATCACATGATATAGGAGACAATACATCGAATCAATCCTTGTCTAAATTGTTTTTACACTTTTTTTCTGTGAAATCCTATTTGACTGTCCAAAGAATTAATTTGCCTTTAAATGCAATAAGTTTGTTTCTGAAAATACATCTATTTGGTGTTTTTTTTTCCAAATCTATATGGATAAAAGAGATGTTATTTTTCCTTTTGTGTTCCTTGGAAGTCATATGGGTTTGGAACGTGAATTTTACTTTTAGCATGAGCTATGTATTCCCTAATCATCCCAGACTGACTTCTAGTAAACAAACCGAGAAGCAGATGCGGTGGGAGAGGCGTGCAAACTCTAAAAGCCTTCTGCCGATGCTCTAATTAGCACATAATTAGCCTGCATGTTTATTGCATGTGGGTTGGACCTCTGATCCATAACGGTCCATAACTCAATCTGTGCCATTTCAGGCTCATCACTGCAGATTGACAAACAAAAATAGAACAAAACTGACAGACAGGATGTCCTAGGAAAGCAGTCGACTATAACAGAGATGGAGACATTGTCTTTTTATGACATATTTGGATACATATATACTCTAAAATATGTAACCAGTTGACCAGCCTGAAATTTTTCTGTGTGATTTGAGGTAAGCAGCAGTATTTATGATAGCATTCTAGGGTCATTTTTAAAATATGGTGACAAGCAGGTCCTTTAAATATTTATTCCATATAAACTCCAGACTCCACATTATTATACTGCATTTTTAGTGATATGAAGAAAAAAAAAAAAAACATTTTTTCTTCTTTTCGTATGCCACTTCTATTACATTTACAGGTATTTATTTGCCATAATTTATTGATTTTTTTATTTATTTGAATGATCAGCAGAATGCATTTTTTATAAAATAAAAAATAAATAAATAAAAAATAAAAAAATAAAATAAAATAAAATAAAATAAAAATAAAATAAAATAAAATAAAATAAAATAAAATAAAACTGTTTACCTAAAATTATATTGTTTTCATTTTTCATTTAAAATAAAAGTAAAATTAAATTAAATTAAATAAAAAATAAAAAATACAAATAATTAAAAATAAGATAACTAGACTGGACTAAAATAAAATACAACTTTTGTACTTTTTTTTTTTTTAATGATTTTAAATTATTTTTCATTTAAAATATAAGTAAAACAAAATATTACTAAATAAAAATAGTAGTAAATAAAATAAAATAAAATAAAATAAATCTGTTTACCAAAAATGTAAATAATGTTGTTTGCATTTTATTTTAAATAATTAATTTCATTTTTGTACTTTAGTTTTGTTTTATTATATTTTTAATTTGATTTTAAATTATTATTCATTTTATAAAAATAATATAAATAAAAAAAAATAATTAAATTAAAAATAAAAACAATTACAAATAATTAAAAATAAAATAACTAAAATTAAAAGCCAAACTAGACTAGAATAAAATAAAATAAATTACTGTTTACCAAAAATGTAAATAATATTGTTTACTATTTATTTTAAATAATTTATTTCATTTTTGTACTTTAATTTATTTTTTATTTGATTTTAAATTATTTTTATTTTAAATAAAAGTAAAATCAAATAAATTAAACTAAAAGAGTAGTAAATAAAATAAAATAAAATAAAATACGGTTTACCAAAAATGTAAATAATATTGTTTGTATTTTATTTTTAATAATTTATTTCATTTTTGCTTTAATTTGTTTTAATGTATTTTTTTTATTTCAAATTATTTTCCATTTAATATGAAAGTACAATCAAATTAAACTGAATTAAAAATAAAAACAATTAGAAATAATTTATTTCATTTTTGCTTTAATTTGTTTTAATGTATTTTTTTTATTTCAAATTATTTTCCATTTAATATGAAAGTACAATCAAATTAAACTGAATTAAAAATAAAAACAATTAGAAATAATTAAAAATAAAATACTAAAAACAACACTAAACTAAAAATAAAATACTGTTTACCAAAAATTTCAATAATATTAAGTACAACTTATTTTAAATAATTGATTTCATTTTCATACTTCAATTTTTATTAGATTTTAAATGAGTTTTTATTTAAAATAAATTAAATTAAAAGAGTAGTGATATAAATTTTTATTTTTTTTTTTTTACCCTGTTGTCATATTTGAAAAATGTCAACGACAGTTATAGAGGTTTCTGTCTTTCCCCATCTAAGTAAATATAGGAGCTGAATTGCCAAGTACCCACTGAGAGAACTGAGTTGTATTTAAGACAGTGACGTTTTGTCACTACCCACTGTTTAGTTCTTGGACTGATAAGAAAGTCTATTAAGCTGTCAACCAGTTAAACTAAGTTAACCACACAATCCCTCTATTCCTTTTAAGCCAACATCGTTTTTCAGTTCCAGCAGTCTACTGCCAAACCCGACCATGTTAATGCTTTTAAAAGATGAAAGAAACCTCCCTAAAGAGGGCCTTATCCCTTGGGAGAAAGGCCACAATAAAAGGCAACAATGGCTTTGACATGAAACACCTTTACACCTTTAGCTAGGACACCCTACACTGAACGGGTTTGCTGAGGGAAACTGCCCGCCTATTCACCAGCAACAGAAATACAGTCTTGGCTCATCTTTCTGTCAGCTTTTGTCTGTCTGTCTACACATTGGTTTTGGTCCTTTCAAGACGGTCTGTGCACCTGTTAGGCCACACAAACGTCTACACACTTTTACAGTGTATCAGAGCACCACGTCTAGTCATACATGCTAATTATAGCTCACCCAGGGTTTAGCTTTTCTGAGCTAATTTAGCACGCTCTGGGACTATCGACAACAATGAAGTGTATTTCGTTTCTTTACATTACCCTAACAAAAATGACCGTGGTAACCACAATTTTTGGCTAGAGTTAGTGACACTTAGCATACTTTCAATAAGAAATTGCACACTAACATGTGAACTATTGTAAAAGATTTTCGAGCACAATTGAACATTATTTGTGATTAACTAAAGTTCAGTTAGCAACCCAGAATTACTAATGGTTTAACTGTAGTAAGAGCTCACTGCTCTTACTATTTCTGCCAGTTTAATACTTTACTTAACCAGTTAGTTCTATGCTAAGCTAGTAGACTAAGCTGTTAGCTTGCTAACTGAACCATCTGACAGAATGTATGCTAAGCTAGTAGGCAGAATGATGAGCTCGATGACAGAATAAGCTGTTTTTAAAAGTATTTTGGCGCTAATAGCACAGAAATTACTTCAGTCAAACGTTTTTCTTCGCTCTTCATTTGAAACAGAAGAGCTTGGCTGAATTTGTAAACTAGCATGCTAAAGTTTCTGCCCTCATTCTGTCTAATGGTTAGCAGGATGTTCAGTTATTCAGCTAGCTTAGCCTACTAGCTTAGCATAGAACAGTACAGTATTGAATTGGCAGATAGGTTGCGTGTCCACTAAAGCATTTTTCGCTGCTTTTTTAAATTGTTCTCGAGTGCCACGTTTTTTAAAGGGCTCATCGGATGCTAAGTTCACTTTTTCATGTTGTTTGAACGTTAATGTGTGTTAGCAGTGTATGTACAAATCTACCCTATAATGATAAAAATCCATGCAGTGGTTTTTAATTAATCTGTAAAAATAATATCCCCTTTTTCAAATCGAGCCGTTCTCAGATGCCTGTCGGTGTGGTCGTCATTTACTCCCGACGTCTGAGCCGCTGAAGATGCAGTGGATTACGTTTGTTTGTGAAGGGAATGCGCCTCCCGATCTACATATATCCGTCTGTGTTTGCACAAATCATTCGTGGTCCAGCTTCACTTACAGCAGAAGTGAGTATAAGGGTTTCTTTTATTAATCTTTGCGATCGCATTTCCTAATAATGTGCTAGTTAAAGTTTAGCAGCTAAATGCAGCTAAAGTAAACAGGCTCGTCACTCCACAGAGAGAAGAGAGGGGCGGGGCGAGCAGAGCTCATTAACATGAAATGTCTTGTTAGATCTTTTACAGTTTTTCCCTGTATTTAGTACGGGAACTTACCGTTAACCTATTAACAGTTTTTCTGTAGCATTTTTACACAGTTTTATAGTTAAAATTACACTTATTTTTTACAGTGTATTTCATAGCATATTTTCATAGCAACCACAGCAAAAATGCTGCGCTCTCAAGCGTTCACAGCTGGGCGTTTTCAGCTGGCAAAAAATGCTTTAGAGGACACGCAGCCATATAGTAAGAGCAGTATGCTAGTAGCTATGCTATTCCATATTCAGTGCTTTTGTAAACTTGTTAGCACTATGCTAACAAACTTCCCTAATGAAAATTAACCATGGTTTTACTAAACATGGTTACTAGTTAAACCAAGGTAACCACAAACCATGGTTTTGCGACACTAACCATAGTTTAATCATAGCATTTGGAGTAAACAACTAGCATTGCTACTAGCACACTGCTCTTACTATTTCTGCTAATTCAATACTTTACAGTTAGTTCTATGCTAAGCTAGTAGGCTAAGCTAGCTTGCTATTTAAACATCCTGCTAACCATTAAACAGAATGATGGCAGAAATTTTAGCATGCCTGTTGGCAAATTCAGTAAAGTTCTTCTGTTTCAAATGGAGCGCAAAAAACTTTTGACTGAGGTCATTTCTGTGCTATTAGCACCAAAATAAATGCTAAAAAAAACTATTATTTTTGGATGAACTGTCCCTTTATATAAACCCTTAAGAAAATTAACCATGGTTTCACTGTAGTAAACGTGTAGTAACCATGTTTGTTTGTTTGTTTGTTTGTTTTGGTGAATAGTGATTATCATTTGTTTAACCAAAGTTTTACTACAAATAACAATGGTTAGTGTAACAAAACCATGGTTAATTTGTGATTACCATGGTCTAACTATAATTTTCTAGATTTTATTTGTAGTAAAACCATGGTTAATTTTCGCTATTAGAGCTAAAATACTTTTTAAAATGCGTTCACACTGCTCTTACAGTTTCTGCTAATTCAATACTTTACAGTTAGTTCTATCCTAAGGTAGTAGGCTAATCTAGCTTGCTAACTGAACATCCTGCTAACCATTAGACAGAATGATGGCAGAAACTTTAGCATGCTAGTTTACAAATCCAGTCAAGCTCTTCAGTTTCACATGGAGAACAAAGAAAAACTTTTGACTGAGACATTTCTGTGCTATTAGCACCAAAATACTTACAAAAAAAAATATTTTTGGGTGAACTGTCTCTTTATGTAAACCCTTATGAAGATGAACCGTGGTTTTACTACAAATACCATTTTTATTTGTAGTAAAGCCATGGTTATAGGGAAAGGTTACAGACATTAGCATTATATTTACTTACAGGGATTCAGTAGTGTAACTTAAATGGGAAAATTTTAAATTAGCTAGTTAATAAGCTTAAGATCACAGTGATCAATATTACAAGATAACAGCTACAACATTATCAAGTGTTTGTATTTGATCCTGTAGCTGCAACTAGCCTTTCTGAAACTTGAGCCACATTGAAAACCACACAGGTGAGAATAACAAAGGAAAATAAATTATGAAAAAGCTCTAAAGTCAGCAGAGAGGCAGCCATTCACTCGCTCCTCTCGGTTAAACTGCGCCCATGCCCGTTCTCATGGTCTGCCCCATTCACTGTATCAATACAAACACAACAATGAGATCAGTGGCTCAGCCGTGAGAGCTACGGCTGGACTGCAGGTCCACGCATTGTAACGTCTTGCTGCCTGCCTGATTGCTTTTGTCTGACAGGACCCATATTCCCTTTCACCCAATCAACAGCTCTCATGTGAGCCAAGAGCTTTACACACGGGCTTGATTTCCTGGTACATGGTGTAACAGAGAGTAAATGAAATATAACAAGGACCTGTTGCGTACTAGACAAGGAGGCGAGGAGGTTTGGTTACACTGCACTATCCTTAAACGTAGTAGAGTTTTGCAGACATTTCACTAATAAAGTTCAATGCTTTTAAGCTTATATGAAGCTGTAAACATTAGGGATGTCACAATACTCAATATAATATCAAACCATTCGGTACAACATCCACAACATCCAATACGCGCTTGTGAATTGCAGTTTTTCGGTTTTGCATTTAAATAACTTCCTTGTTTAATATCTCTGTATTATATCTGTATGTTTGCCCGCAATTTCACGTGCTGAAACGAGGAAACGCTTCCCTGCTTATATTTGAAAAAGCAACACATGCAGAGCATCTTCAATTTTAATGACATGCAATAAGCCTTTCGAAACCTGTTGTCCAACAAAAGAGTTATAAAAACAAAAGTTATTATATAAAAAAACATTTATAAAAGAACATTATAACTTGTTTTTAATTAACAACATCAGTCGAGTGTTTGAAATAACGTCCTTGTGTGATCTGATGTGGATTCTCATCACAGAATGAGGCAGACAATAAATTCTATACTCATATTCTATGTATGTCCATTAGCAATGAAAATATATACAAGCTGGCTTGAAGAACACAGATAAACCATATATTATTGCAGACGAGTGTTTATTGCCCTTACATTTCGTCATTCAACACTTAACGTTATATCTTGTTTTTAATCAGTTACAGCAATAGCGATGCTTTTATCCATATCAGAGAAGCTGGAACGGAACGTCATCAGTGATACTTCTTTGACGCATATGTGGGTTTTTTTGCACGAGGGCGCCCTCTCACATCCAGTATGAATGAAACCGATTCTATTTTGCGTAAAAATCGAAAAAATAGTACCTCTCTCAAAAAAAAAATTAAGTAGACATATTTCCAGTGTACAGAGGCTTATGGGAGTATTTTGTTAATTTGTTGCAAAAAAAAAAACACACTGAAGTGGCAAGATATCAGAACCAAACTGAACCGAAAACCGTGGTTAAAAACTAAGGTACGTATTGAACCATGGACTAACTGTATTGTTGCATCCCTAGTAAACATATAATATGGTGGTTCTTATAAAAAACCTGCCTTTCATTTTTACAATCCAATCTATCCACACAATAATGGTAAATGCCAAGTTCTGTCATGAAACTCTAGATGGCACAGGCTGATGGGTCATTAACACAAACTGATGATATCACAGTGTTAAACTACTTGGAACATGGTGATTGGTTCATGTTGCATACTCAGCCAATGAGCTTACTGCTTTTCATTTAAATAGCTTGTTAGCATTCACTAAAGAAGTTTGCAGCGCACTCTCAGACTTCTGAAACCCTCCACCTCCCCAGCTCCACCTTATATTCTATTTGTGCAACAGTAGTATGTCTTAAATAAACCACAAAATGCATTTGTGGTTGGCCAAACTGAACCAGGATTATCAAGAATCTTGATAACATCTGTGTTTTTTCTATTCATTTCCAGTCAGGTAGGTGAAATAGGCTAATATTTTAATTACGTATCTGCTCGTACGTATCTTTACCACCTGTCCCTGTTGAACAAAATAGCATATGCTGGTTAGGTAGGTTTTAAAGCATGGATGTTGGTTTTAGCTGGTCCTTTGCTGGTTTATGCTGGTCCTTAGCTGGTCATGTGCTGGTCCCAGGTAAGGAGCAGCTTAAACCTGCTAAGGACCAGCTTAAACCAGCTCAAACCAGCATCCATGCTTCAAAACCTACCTAACCAGCATATGCTGTTTTTTTCAACAGGTATTAACTTTAGTGTGTCAAGATATTGTGCCATTTCCTGATTACTCAGGTCATTCTCTATATGATTTAGCAACCTCCACACGTTTATTTTTCCCCCTGTGGTTTAGACAGCATAAATTAGTAGAACAACATATTCAGTAGTACATTAACCGTGTAATCCATGCTGTTGTTTACATTCGAGTATCACCAATATGGCCGTGCATCCTAAACCACAACGTAAGTTCAAACCCTCTATAGTAATTTTTTTCGTTTTGCAACAGTTCACTCTCTTTAATGGTCAACATATTTACAACTATCTCAACATATTTATAACAAAAAATCATTAAATTAAACCCTGCCTCTTTCTTTGTGTTTACAGTTAAATTTTAACAAGCCAACAGCTTAGCATAGTGCTAACTGCTTACAAAAAACTTGTACAGGTTTTTAGTAAACAGTAAATAGTGCAATGCTAAACAGTTAGCTTGCTAAACAAAGTATAACAATAACATGCTACATTAAAATCAGGCACTGATGAAGAGGGATAGAATTACGCTAAAGGCCAATGGCTATTTTAATATCTCACTGTCCCCACAAGAGGCACTAGACCGTTTGTCCTCCTAAGCTCACGATTAGGTTTCATATTTGAAAACATCAATGAAATTCAACAACAACAGGCTTATGAAACCTGTTTCTTATGTTCAAATACCATTAAAAAAAAGCCTGGTTTTTGATGCTAGACCAGCCAATGTGCATGCGCAGTCATGAGAGCAAGTTTGCAAATGCTTCCTGTTTCTATTTGAACCAAAGCGTCTAACGGCAGCTGCAGTGACGGATGACTTTACTAATCAATGATTGGCTCTTTTGTTCAGAGGGCGGGGCTTATTCAGGACAAAAGACAGAAACAAAACAA
The DNA here is from genome assembly GCF_022985175.1 of Labeo rohita. Taxonomy (NCBI): domain Eukaryota; kingdom Metazoa; phylum Chordata; class Actinopteri; order Cypriniformes; family Cyprinidae; genus Labeo; species Labeo rohita. The sequence goes on from NC_066893.1 coordinate 11,264,347, forward strand.
GACAAATACGAGCGAGTATACAGCACTCAGAGTGAAATAAACATTCAGCGCCTCAACATGCTCCAAGTGTTGTAAAAAAAAAAAAAGTGGCTCCCATTTAAATCAATTGAAAAAATATGCTAGCCTTGGGGGAAAATGCTTTGGTGGACAATCAGCCTTATAAGCAAGCAATTCTGTCATTGTTTACGCACCCTCATGTTGTTTTTAAACATGTACAACCTTTTTTTTCTGTAAAACATAAGCAATATTTTGAATAACGTCCCAGTGCTCAGTCCCTACAGTGAAAGCCAAAGGGCTCTCGTGTTGTTCAAACCCCAAGGTTCTTCCAAACAGGTTTGTAACAACATGCCGGTGAGCAAATGATGGAAGAATAAAAAACAGGCAAACATCTTGGCTCAAGACTTTTAGGTTCCATATGAACCTGCAAAAGGATATGACATGTCATAAAAGAGGAACAGCAACCAAGACGAGACAGAGAGGTAAGAGGGTAATGTAAGGAAGGTGACCCTTTGTTCCTCACCACTCTAATGCATTAGGAATGAGAGAACACAACCACTCCTTGAAGACATGCGCCAGAAGAGGACACTTCAAACCTCAGCTGTCATTAGTGAAATTAAAGGTGTACAACCACAAAACAGAGTCATTTTGAAAGTCATTTTGAAGAGTCATGAAACAGAAGAGAGCTTAAATCCAGTGGATTAAATCCAGTCAACATGAGGTGAGAACAAGAACTGAAAGACCAAGAGGTGATTATGTTAAAACCCTGTTGACAGAATCACCAAAACACCACTGCAATATATATGTATGCCTTTGTTTAAAAAGCTAACAGCTTAGCATAATGCTAACTGCTTACAAAAAGCTTGTACAGGTTTTTAGCAAATAGTTAAGCTTTATAGTGTTAGCTTCCTAAAGCTATCACTATAAAACATTATTTACATGTATTTGGCATTAATGAACAGAATTATGCTAAAGGATAATAGCTATTTTAGCATAACACTCCCCTCAGTAAGTTTCACTTCAACTTCCTGTCAGAATACATTCAAAATGTGTCAACACAACTCAATTTTTGTCTATTTGAGAACATTCAACCATTTAGACTCCTAAGTGCAGTTGAGGTCAAAAGTTTACATCCCCCTTTCAGAATCTGCAAAATGTTAATTATTTGACAAAAAACGAGGGATCGTATAAAATGCATGTTATCGTTTATTTAGTACTGACCTGAATAAGATATTTAACATTCTTCAGGTAAGAACACAGTATTAACATTCAAGGGGATGTAAACTATTGAACGAGGTCATTTTTATAAATTCAACTATTATTTTCTCTTGTGGACTATATGTAAACATCTTTTATGTGAAATGTTTTATTCAGGTCAGTACTTAATAAACAATAACATGCATTTTGTATGATTCTAAACTTTTGACCTCAACTATATATAATGTAATAATTACTCCTGACATAAAATATTCTATATATAGAAGAGTATTTTACTGTGCAGGCTGAATGGAAATCGATGACAACACAGCTAGCAAGCAAAAACAGTGAGCAAACGATTTGTTGCCAGAGTGAGCAGATGAAGCTTTAGGTGTGTGAGTGTGTGTAGGATACACAGAATCTCTGTTTGAGTGTGAGATGTGATGCTGGTGAAGTGTGTGTGGGTAGAGGATGTGCTTTTAATTGCTCTGTAATCTTGCTCCGGTGCATTCCAGCATCAACCCTGCTGTGTTGCCCGATTAGACTGACGGCGACCGGGTTCATCAAGGACAGGACTTTGGTTTTAACTGAGTGTGATATATTTCTTATCGTCCTGTAGTCAACTGGCATTGCATTAGCCACCATGATTAGTAATGTTAAAAGCCAATAACAACACCAAAAAAATGCATTTATGTTTCATGTATTTGAATTGCATATAATATTTCTGGATTCAATATGTATGACTGACAAATGTGCATCAAAGTACTTTGTTAATGTTAAACTGTTAATCCAAATGGATGGAAATTTATGCAACTCCAAAAATATGCAATTTTACTTTAAAAATCTTAAATTTAGGCCCTTTTTCAAGAAGTTCACTTCCAAAATGAAAATTTCCTGATAATTTACTCACCCCATGTCATCCAAGATGTACTTTTTTTCAGTCGAAATGAAATTAAGGTTTTTGAGGAAATCATTTCAGGATTTTTCTCCATATAGTGAACCATAGTAGTCCAAATTGCAGTTTCAGTGCAGCTTCAAAGGGTTCTGCACAATTGCAGCTGATGAATAAGGGTCTTGTCTAGCAAAACAATTGGTCATTTTCTAAAAAAAAAAAAAAAAACAAATTTCTATAGTTTTTAACCACAAATGTTAATTTCGCACTAGCTCAACTTCACGCATTACGTAGTTATGTTGGAAAGGTCACATGTCAGAAAGTGAACATGCAAAGTCAAACACCCTTTACAAAAAAGGTAAAACGATCTTATACAATTTTGATACCGGAGAAGAAAATAAGATGGAATTTTTGGCACAACCCTACCTTTTTGAAACGGAGTTCACAGACGAAGAACTAACCATGCTTGACCTCTTCATGTGATTATGTAATGCACAAAGACGCGGATGCATATCACAGAGCTAGTGCAAGATGCAGTGCAAGTTTTTTTAGCGATTGTTTCGCTAGATAAGACCCTTACTCCTCTGCTGGGATTGTGTTGAGCCATTTGAAGCTGCACTGAAACTGCAATTTGAACTTTCGACCCATTGATTGTCATTGAAGTCCACAATATGGAGAAAAATCCTGAAGAAAGAAAGACGCAAACATCTAGTAAATTATCAGGAAAGTGAGCTAATCCTTCAATGATTCAGTCATCTGTCCATTTCACAGCTCATTCTTCAAAATGTATCCTATCTTCATTTTTGGGTGAACTATCCCTTTAAGAAAACTATACCAACCCCGGTCCACATTTAGACAGGTTATCTTGGCCGAAGAGCTGTTTTAGCCAATCAGCATGCAGGAAACGTTTTTGTTACTACTCTGGGAAAACAAATGGCCCTCGGGCCAACTCACACCCACCACCATGAACACAGTTTCAGACCAGCTTCTTTCACTAGGACTCGCCTGAAGTTACGAGTTTACTAATGTTTGTCTTTATTGAGTGATCTCAAGCTCTCAATGTGACTATAACAGCGTCCTGAGTCAAAAAGTGCAAAGTGTGCCATTCAGTTCTGCCTTGAATGTGAAACAGCAGTAAACATTTACAGTTGGACTGGCCCTGTTTTAAATATGGGGTCCATCAGAGCCTTCTGTTTATAGGGAAAGAGTGCTTAGATGGAGTCAAAAACGGACGCCATCTCACAAAAATATATACAGACAACAAGTCCAAAAAGATATACAGAAAACATCTTTAAACTAAATATCCTCTTTTGTACTGTTTGGATTGATATCCAAAAGGAAGAGAAACCAGGATAAAAATGATAGGAGCAATCAATATGTGGTCCAGACTAGGGATGCACCAAAATGAAAATTCTTGGCTGAAGCCGAAACCGAACAAAATGAAACACGGGGCCAAAGACCAAAGGCCAATTACCGAACATGGTTTTTCATGTTTTTTCCATGTATTTTGCCAAAAAAATTCACCACATAAACTGAACAGCAAAAATGTGCTTTTTAAAGATTTGTCTTGCTTTTCAGAGAAAAAAAAACAATTACAAAACAACAATTTAAAAACATTTACTTAACACTGAACATTTTTAACATTCTAGTAGACCACGTAAAATAATAATATATAAAATAATTAGTAAAATAATATTCTTTGGCCATTCAAGACCCCCTTCTTGAATCAGGCATGTGTTTTTAATGTACAAATAAATGCAGCCTTGCTGAGCAGAAGAGACTTCTTTTAAAACATTAGAAAATATTACAGAAAATATTACAACACTAAGTGTGAATGTTATAATAAATGTATTAATAGAGCTGCTGTAATTATTACAACAGCAGCAAATTTATGAATGGTTCTCATTACGCTGTTTCAGTGCAGATTTTCCTGCGCTTTGGACTTTGAACCCTGGCTAACGAGCATGTGCAGCGCTGTCAGAATACATAAAATTTGTGCCTGTATTTGAAAACATAACCTTCTGTAGTTTATTGACTAATGGTTTAAGGCCACTTCGCAATTTCAGTCCCCTGGTGAAAAAAACAGCATATGCTGGTAGGCATGTTACTGGGATGCTGGTTAGGTATGTTTTGGTGGTCCTTTGCTGGTTTAAGCTGGTCCTTAGCTGGTTTATGTTAGTCATGTTGCTGGTCAAGGACCAGGGTCATCATACAGTAACCAGCAACAAACATCCCTTCCTCTTCTCATCGAAGACACGCGATGCGGTACTAAACAGTCTTGTGCTATCAGTGTTTGTAATGATTTTTGCATCTTTCTCGGACAGAACGTAAACAATGCCACTGAACTGAAACGAACTCGCAAATTTTGCTGATTATTGCTGCTGAAAATGGTCAATTATTGTCATGTTTTGGGCTGTACTAATTGGTCGAACTGGGAAAAACATTTACTATACACTGCCAAAAGTTATAACAAATCAAGGAGAAGAGTGCAAAAAAACTGTCTGAGGAACAAAAGGCATTTGTGGTTGGCCAAACTGAACCAGGATTTCCAGGGCAAGAATCTTGACAACATTCGTGTTTGCTCTTATCATTTCCAGTTACATAGGTCTTTGTTCCTCAGACTTTTTTTGCACTCTGACCAATTTCAGCGGCAATAATCAGCAAAATATGCGAGTTTCGTTCGGTTCAGTGGCATTGTCTACATTCAGTGCAGCCAATATGTCCAACTGATGATGAGTATGTGATATCGCAAGTAAAATAAGATCACGTATTCAAATGTGATTTCAATGCCCCGCATATTAATAGCAGCTCCCATTCCTGTGATTTATATGCAGTATAATTACCAACGATATAATTGCGAGAGAAAGCACTCTCCTATTTTTTCATTTAGGGGTTTCGTAGTAGGTACACGTCATTTCCTTTCCGAACACGGTATTTGGATTCGGGCACATCCCTATTTTTAATTAAGAGTAAGCGTCATTTAATCATGTGGTATATCCAATTAGTGACTAAACTACTTTATTAGTGATTAAATGTCTTGAATGTTATTGAGAGCTAAATGACTCAAGTTGTTTCTAAAAAGCTGTCAGAAAAATGCTAGTAAAAAGCATCTAAGCAAGACCAACATCCTGAGAAATGATCAACACAGATGCACATGTTGTATACAGAGTCATTCTCTCAATGGATAAAGAGCGCTGTACATCTGAGATGAATCATTTCAACCAGATTTCCACATGCTCAGAGGCTTCACGAGGAACATAAGGAGTCTCTGATTTGGCACAAGCCAGCCTAGACAAAAATAAATAAAATCTAGGGCCCACCAGCATTCAGTAAAAGCCAAAACCATAAACAGAGAAATTCATTCCCTTAGTTAGGCATCAATAAGAGTATACAAGTTTGAACTTTTAGAAAAGCTTTAGCTTTTTGACACTCTTCTCAATCACAACCAACTAGTCTGGAAGCAGTGCTCTAGAATATTTCATAATATAAACCAAAGAGCTCTTTGAAGCCTGTGTGAGAGTATCTTGTATGATTAATAAAGCAGTTTAATATGATGAATCTTAGCTAATTGGCTGGAGCAATGGGAGTTCCAAGAAGTGTGAGGGGCTCTCCGTTGTGTCTCTTCCTTTCATTCAAAGCCAGAGATTACCCACTCGACCTAGTACATATTCAAAAAGCATGACTACAAGTTGAATGAAAAAGGGGGGAGGAATTTCTAATTGTTCTTTCACCTGCATTGGGCCACAGCGGTTTTCCCTGAGACATATGGCGCAGGCGGGGTGAACTGGATTAACGAGAATCAGCCCTAATTAAGAGACTCTGAAGATCTCCTATTATTTCTTTGATGGCCTGGAGGACCCATGCGAGTAGCTATTTGAAGTGGTATCCTAATTGAAAAGGACATGGATTCTCAGATGGGGGGAAACTCTGAGAGTATCCAGAGGACTGTCAACCGCTGCAGTGTCCTTGAGTGACACTGAAATTTTTTATTTAAAATCTCAATAGGCATCCATGGAGTCATCGTCTGTAGTCTGACTAATGGGATGCATATGCACTTTGTTAAACTGTGCATGTTAAGATTTGATGAGTGTTTGGACCAGTTATTTACTTTTTTTAACACACATCACAAAATTTTTCGTAAACAGTATATACTTAAATATTTTTTAACTGGTCTATTTTATTCGCATATTTTTTCCAGTGCATGAATGTTCATCTAACATTTTTAAAATGTTACCTCGTTTTAGAATTTTCAGATTTTACCTTAAAAGTAACATTCCTATGTTTTTGAAATGATAAAATGGAATGTGCAAGGATAGAATGTGCAAAAAATGGAATGTGCACATTTTAAAACATTTGGAAAAAAATTTTTTATAACTGTTTTATAGATTAAAACATCAAACCAGTTTAGACCCACTAAATGATAATCATTTTCATTTTTTGGTGAATTATTCCTTTAAAAATATCTAGAATTGCAGCCCTCAGAGGAGGTCATAAGAGGAAAGTAACTCATCACTGTCAAATACGCTTGTAAATCTTATAAGAGCCTTGATTGTGAGATAAGCTTTTGCCCTGGTCTTTGTCCCATTTGAGTCCAATCTGGAGGAGATCAGCAAACCACCCATAGCTCATCCACCAGCTGTCTCCTCCTTACACAGATGTGGATCTGTGTCATTGCTTGTGGAAGAAGAGACCTTCAGTGTTTATGTGATCAGAACAGCCTGTTTATGTGATCAAAACTAGGCTGCTGTATCAAAGCTAGTATGTTCATTCAGTCATCAACAGCGTATAGATTCTCATGATCAGTTCAGTTTGCAATTAACCTTTGAAAGCCGACCCTTTCATCAGAGCAGACAGACTTGTGGGCAGGACTCCGACATGCAGCATAGTTGTGCTTTGGGCAACCCAAGTTCAAGTGTAGATTAAGTAAAAGTCTTTTTAACCAGACTTTTACTGTATTTTATTAAAGTCTCTTCACAGCAAGTCAGTTCAATCAACAGCCATATTCATAACTCTTCAAGCAGCGATTCTATATACAGTACTGCTCCTGTCCTGAAAGGGGAAAGATCGGAATCTCTGAAACAGTCTGCTGAATTTACATTTTAATGACTTTTCAAATCAAACAGACAGACAGATAGACAGACGGACAAATAGACAAATAGACATAGTCAGACAGATAGACAGATGGACTGATAGACGGATGGATTGATAGACAGAAAGACAGAGACAGAAAGAGAGACAGAAAGATAGATAGATAGATAGATAGATAGATAGATAGATAGATAGATAGATAGATAGATAGATAGATAGATAGATAGATAGACAAACGAATTGACAGTCAGATAGACAGATAAACAGATGGACAGTCAGAAAGATAGATGGACGGACGGATGGATTGATAGACAGAAAGAGAGACAGAAAGATAGATAGATAGATAGATAGATAGATAGATAGATAGATAGATAGATAGATAGATAGATAGATAGAAAGACAGAGACAGAAAGAGAGACAGACAGATAGATAGATAGATAGATAGATAGATAGATAGATAGATAGATAGATAGATAGATAGATAGATAGATAGATAGACAGACGGACGGACAGAAAGACAGATAGACAGATGGACGAATAGAGAGACAGATGGACAGGCAGAAAGAGACAGACAGACAGATAGACACATAGACAGACAGACAGATAGATAGATAGATAGATAGATAGATAGATAGATAGATAGATAGATGGACAAATAGATGGACAGACAGGTAGATAGACAGTCAGACAGGTAGACAGACAGACAGACAGACAGACAGATAGATAGATAGATAGTCAGATGGACAGACAGATGGATAGAAAGACAGACAGACAGACAGACAGACAGACAGATAGATAGATAGATAGATAGATAGATAGATAGATAGATAGATAGATAGATAGATAGATAGATAGATAGACAAACGAATTGACATAGTCAGATATACAGATAAACAGATGGACAGTCAGAAAGATAGATGGACGGACGGATGGATTGATAGACAGAAAGACAGAGACAGAAAGAGAGACAGATAGATAGATAGATAGATAGACAGACAGACAGACAGAAAGACAGATAGACAGATGGACGAATAGAGAGACAGATGGACAGGCAGAAAGAGACAGACAGACAGATAGACAGACAGGTAGATAGATAGATAGATAGATAGATAGATAGATAGATAGATAGATAGATAGATAGATAGATAGATAGATAGATAGATAGATAGATAGATAGACAGATAGATGGACAAATAGATGGACAGACAGGTAGATAGACAGTCAGACAGACAGACAGACAGACAGACAGATAGATAGTCAGATGGACAGACAGATGGATAGACAGACAGACAGACAGACAGACAGATAGATAGATAGATAGATAGATAGATAGATAGATAGATAGATAGATAGATAGATAGATAGATGGACAGGCAGAAGCAGAGACAGACAGACAGACAGACAGACAGATAGATAGATAGATAGATAGATAGATAGATAGATAGATAGATACATAGATAGTCAGATGGACGAACAGATTGACAGACAGACAGACAGACAGACAGACAGACAGACAGACAGATAGATAGATAGATAGATAGATAGATAGATAGATAGATAGATAGATAGATAGATAGATAGATAGATACATAGATAGTCAGATGGACGAACAGATTGACAGACAGACAGACAGACAGACAGACAGACAGACAGATAGATAGATAGATAGATAGATAGATAGATAGATAGATAGATAGATAGATTACCTTTTAATACTCCAGAGTGCTCTCATCCTTGTCAGAAGATACCATGTACGGTATAGAGTAACTCATGTCCCTCAGGATAGTATACAATACAACCTTTTGTAGTCCTATACATACTATCAATTATTAATCTTTGTCCTGCTGCCATTCTACATTGAAATCGAAACCACTTCAAGAACAAAATGGATTCAAGTAGAAAACACAAGCGGCTTTGATTGTCCTCTCTTTGGGTGCTCACAGTGACCTCAGACTTTATACTCACACAGTGTCAGAGACCAAGCGACTATATCATAGTGTCCAAACTTTACTTTGATTTGTATTCAGCATCCTCTCCAAGGTCCATTGAATGAGAGCAGAGATCTAGACCACACACCTCTAGCCTGGAAAAGAACAGGAAGGGATCTCAAAGCATCTTAAGCTAGCACTCAACAGACCTGCTCTTGTTTTCTCCAATGGCAGACGGGAGCAGCTCTTTCACTAGCATGACAGCAAACCCTAGTCTGCTGTCATTAATTAAGTGGCAAGTCAGGGATACTGACCCAACCGGCAGAGAGCCATTGGGGCCCCGGCAGAGCCTGTCAATCTACATGCACTGAGATGAAGATGCTGAGATTCCCAAGGGACATCGAGAGAGAGAGAGACACAGACTTTCAATGAATAGAGAGATAAAGGAAATCTTAAGTGGCGTTTAGTTTTACAATTCACAAAGAATAAGTGTAAGTAGGTTTTGTCTTATAATGTTAAATTTATCGGTATCAAGATTTTCAAGCAATGAAACACCCCTCAAAACATCTTCTTTTGTATTTCACAGAAGAAAGAAAGCCATAGAGTTTTGGAAAAAAACATGAGGTTGAGTAAATGAATTTAAATTTGGATGAACTATCCCTTTATAAATACCCAACTCTTTATAAATACACCCAGCAGTGCTCCACATAGGTGTTTGCAATAAAAGGAACGCCTTTGACACTCTCAGCTCAAGTTCACCCCTCTCTCCCACACAGACACACAAAAGTACCCCAACTCGCTCATCCATCCTTTGTGACATGGGAGCACCACCACTGGGACAAATCAGGGGCCCTCCTGAATGTCACACTCACATGCCACATACAATAAGACCCCCCTTCCAGTCCAGACACCCTACGTTGTTGCATGTCCACGAGCACCGGCCGCCTCTTGCCAGCCAGGCACAAACAAATCGAGCAGCTGACAGCATAATTCACTAAGCGGGACTGGCCCAAAGCCATGGGCAGGACGGTGCAGAGATTTGGCTCGCCACTGAAGCCCCCCTCGCCACCATCCCATCCACCGCCCCGGTCCATTCAGGATCGGCCCCTCCACTGTCTTGGGAAGGAGAGAAAAGACAGGACTCTGAGGCTCAGTGCGTCCCCTCCGCATGCCTGAGTGAATGTGCTTGAGCCTAATACCGAATAATCTGTTCATCAAATGCCCCCGCTGCCGTCGAGGGGAAATCTGCTCCCGTTTTCACAAGCAAATTCGGACAGGGGGTCTGGATGCCAAGCTGCCCCAAGTGCCCCCACCAAAGAGCAAAAAAGAAAGAAAACCACAGACAAAAAAGTGCTGGTCACAAACTGACGCTTTAACACTAAGCAAACACAAAGATTACATCATCTAAGGAAATGTTCATAACAATAGCACGACTGCAGGTGAGATCATGTTTTTAGACAGTTCTGTCAACTACTCTAGTTAGTAGTAAGGGATTTACATTTTGGAAAAAAAAAATATGGCTACTTGTTTAGTCTGTTTTTGTTTCACTAATCGAAACATTGCCAAATGAAGCAGATAAAATGAATCGTAAATGATTCAATTAATCACTCAAAAAGGAAATCGGAATAATTGAGAGGTACTAAATGAACAGGTTGACTGAATAACGCAACAATTCATTCATAAAAAAAAAAAAAAAACAGTGGCTGAATTATATTACTTATCCTGCCAGTTATTAGTTTTGTTTCCTGAATAAATTACTGTTTTGAATAAATGGGTAAATGATTCAATGACTCCTGAATAAATCAGCGATCGTGAATGAATTGTTTGACTGAATGATTCAGTGAATCAATCATAATAACAGTTTCTGAATTTAGAATAATGTACTGCTATATTTATACCATATCTTACTATGATGAAATAGTAAGATAGTACACGGGTATGCTATTCTAAATTCAGCCAGTCACTTGTTTCATTTCAAATGAATCAGTTTAGTGAACGGTTCTGTGACTCACTCATGAAGACATTTGTTTTTTCCATGAAAGGAACAATGTTTTTGAATGAATCAGCTGAATAAATGTTGATAAACTGATTCACTTTTGAACAAATTGGATGAGTGAATGATTCAGTGACGATTCAGTGACGATTCAGTAAGAGAGTCACTTGTTTCATTCCTGAACGAATCAGTATTTTTGAACAAATCAGTTAAGTAAATGATTATGTGAATCACTCATAAATCGAGTCACTTCTTTCTTTCATTAATGATTCAGCATTTGTTTGAATTAAACAGTTGATTGAATAATTTGTGGCTCAATTATGTTTTATTTTCAGAATAAATCAATGTTTTTGAACAAATCATTTGAGCAAACGGTTTAGTGAATAATTCAACGACTAAAAACAGTGGCTAAATTATATTACAAATTCTGCCAGTTATTAGCTTATGTTCTGAATGAATTAGTGTTTTGAATCAATGGGTAAATGATTTAATGACTCCTCAAAAAAATCAGTGATCTTGAATGAACTGTTTGACTGAATGATTCAGTGACTCAATCATAAAACAGTTGCTGAATTCCGAAAAATATACCAATCTATTTATACTGTATTTTACTACTGGCCAGACAGTCACTTGTTTCATTTCCTAAATGAACCAGTGTTTTGAATGTACTGGTTGAGTGAATGATTCTGTGACTCACTCATGAAGACAGTCACTAGTTTTTTCCTGAATGAATCAGTGTTTTTGAATGAATCAGCTGAATGAATGTTAATGAATCGATTCACTTGTTCTGTTCCTGAATGATTCAATGTTTTTGAACAAACTGGATGAGTGAATGATTCAGTGAATCACACATTTAGAGAGCCACTTGTTTTATTTCTGAACAAATCAGTGTTTTTGAATGAATCGGTTAAGTGAATGATTATGTGACACACTCATAAATCAAGTCATTTGATTCTTTCATGAACGATTCAGTGTTTTTCAAATGAATCAGTTGAGTGAATAATGTTGTGGATCACTTCAATGTTTTGTTTTCAGAATATATCAATGTTTTTGCAAATGAAATCATTTCAGCAAACAGTTTAGTGAATAATTCAATGATTAATTCATAAAAACAGTGGATGAATTATATTACAAATTCTACCAGTTATTGGTTTTGTTTCCAGAATGAATTATTGTTTTGACTAAATGGGACTGATTCAATAACTCATGAATAAACCAGTGATCTTGAATTAATTGTTTGACTGAATGATTCAATGACTCAATCATAAAAATTCAGAATGAATTCAGAATAATATACTACTCTATTTATAACATATCTTACTACAGGTATGCTATTTTAAACTCAGCAAGTCATAATGAAGTCATAATAAATGAACTAGTGTTTTGAATGAATCGGTTGAGTGAACGATTCTGTGACTCATTCATAAAGACAGTCAGTTGTTTTTTTTCCTGAACGAATCAGTGTTTTTGAATGAATCAGATGAATGAATGTTAATAAATCAATTCACTTATTTTGTTCCTGAATGATTCATTATTTTTGAACAAATTGGATGAGAGAATGATCCAGTGTTTCCACATTAAGAGAGCCACTTGTTTCATTCCTGAGTGAATCAGTGATTTTGAATGAATCAGTTAAGTGAATGATTATGTGAATCACTCATAAATCAAGTCACTTGTTCACGAACAATTCAGTGTTTTTCAAACAAGTCAGTTGAGTAAATAATTTTGGGGCTCACTCCAAAATAATGTTTTGTTTTGTTTTCAGAATAAATCAATGTTTTTGAATAAATCCTCTGAGCAAACAGTGTAATAAATAATTCAATGACTCATTCATAAAAACAGTGGCTGAATTACATTACAAATTCTGCTAGTTCTTAGTTTTGTGACTCACTCGCTTCAGAGTTTTTCAAATGAAATGGTTGAGTGAATAATTTTGTGGCTCACTCATAAATTTTGTTTTCAGAATAAATTCGTTTTTTAACATATCAATTGACTGATCGATTCAGTGACTCACACATGAAGAGAGCCACTTGTTTCTTTCATGAAGGAATTTTTTCAGTGTTGTTCAAATAAATTGATTGAGTGAATCATTTTGTGGCTCACTCATAAATCGTGTTTTGTTTTCAGAATAAATCAATTTTCAAACAAATCATTTGAGCAAACAGTTCAGTGATTCACTCTTAAAATTGTCATCACCTACTGGTGTGATGATGTAATCTGCATAAAAAATAAAAAAAATACTGAAAAATCCCCTTCACTAATCAACACACTGACAGTCTGTCTGAAATAGCATAAAACAGATGAGCGAAACAACTGTCCTTTTCTGATGACATCACTGAGGCCACAAAGGCTATTGGATAATGTAGTCAAACAGCTATTTAGCTACCAAACTTTACCAAACCACTTTTCACAATCCAATCAAATCCTTATGTGTCAAATAAAGTTATTTTCCCCATTACATATTCTCTTTCACTCTGGGAAATATGGATGTATTTTAACATTGAAAAATGGCGCACTTCACCTTTAAGCCTAAAATGGTTGTTCTGGGTGAACACACAGCTAATTGGAGCATGTAGAGACACACACTGCCACACGTCCCTCACAGGTGGACACACATGAGGCATGTGGCAGGGGAGGGGCCGCATGAACCCCGGACTGACAGCTTTACAGTCCGCAACTACCATCTGTCACAAACCCAAGACCCGACAAACAACACAGGGACTTTCTCAGTGGAAAAACAGAGCAGTGCCAAAAAAGTGTAGAAGGGGAAAAAAAACTTGTTAGCTATAGTACAACACTTGGGAAGACAGATGGTGAGAGAGAGAGAGATTTCATTCACTAGCTTGCGTCCTAAAGATTCAGCCCGTCCTTTGTGCCACACATTTCATCACGGCATCATTTAGAACACCAAACTGAAAAGAAGAAAAGTAGTAAGGGACGAAGGAGCAGCTGAGCGTGCTTTTTTTTTAGCAGGTACCGACTTGCTATCCCGGTTCACTAGCTGACTTACAAAAGGGCTTTTAATAAAATGGCTTTGGCCAGCTTTTAGAGGCTTTGTCTCAGACGGCATCCAAAAGATTAATCCAGGCATATCAGTCGCTCCTTGGCACTTCGTAACAGAAAGCAGACAAAATAATGAGCCTAGGATTGAAGTCTGAGTTTGTATAAGCATTTGTCACTTTCTACTGAACTGGGCACTGAGGCGATTTGAACAATGGTGGCATATGTTAACTTTGAGCCAAATTTTGTTTTGTTTTTTTTGTTTTGTTTTCCACATAGAAATATCTCATTATAAGTGAACTCAATACATTTTTTGTCCCAGTATCGTTAGTGGTTTTGGACTATACTGACGCCTATTGGTCTGGATGAATTGCTAACTGCTGCTGTTTTGCATTGAATCTGATCATCTTCTTTTCCTATGATTCATTATTTATTTTCATCCTTATAATAGACATTCTTGGTTTCAGTCTCAACAATTTTCCACCTGTTCCTGGTTCTTGCTGCATTGATTATTATTAGCAGTACTAACTCGGCCAATTGCATTACACCGCTGGTCATGTGATCTCAACATGGCAGCGCCCATAAAAGGGAACCCACTCTATGTAGAATAACACAGCTTTTTTTCTATTAGACTGATATGACTACTGTCAGCTAATGTGACTGAACATCAATTTATATCAATATATATATATATATGATATTATAGCAAAGGAATTGACAGAGATCTGAGTCATAATCCGTAAGCCTCTCCCTTATAAGCCTACATCATTTTTTAATTTATTTTAAGGGTTTAACACCTTGTCTTTCTCAATTTCTCAAACAATAATAGGTATGCTGGACCAGAATGACCTCAGCCACACAAATCTTTGCCAGTTTTTTTAAAAAAGCTGCCAACATTATAATGAAACTTAAACTGCACTTTTTTCTACAGAAATTCTATTTACATGAGTAAAAGTAGAGGACACTGAAATATGTATATTTCAGTCATTCACTGTTTTGTTTTCATCTAACTTTTTCGCAATACTTTCTGATATTTATATTTAATTTGATTTATTTTTAAGTTTAAAATTGATCTTGTTCATCAATAATTACACTTAAAGATATATAAACTGTACATAAACTGTACAGTGTTGTAACTTTGGCGTCACAAAAAATATAAAGCACTAATTAAACTACATTTTCCAATTTTAATGAGTTGAAGTATTTCACAGTGCAGAAAAAAAACACAATAACTGAACTCATGATTGTGAACCTAGTGCCTGAATACGACCAAACAGCATATGCTTAAACAGACTCTGCTCAAAACGTTTCATGCTCTTCTTCAATATTGACTGACCATACAATACAACAGACACAGCAGATAAAAAATAATAACTTGAATTGCAATGACTCGTTATGAAAGACCCACTTGTAATTTTTCGACACAGAGCACGTTTAGCTAGAAATAAATCATGTTTAAAGTTTGAACCCCAAGTTCAATTGAAATACGCGTGGTGTGCAAACTATAACACCCAGCACTTTACGCATCTGAACAGCATTACTTATTTATAAACACAATAATGAAGGATTTATTAAAACCACATGAAGTAAACTAGCGATCTTGATGCTTTACATACCTGTATTACTGAAGAGTGCGATCTGCGCAAGAAAGAGTGCGCATCTCGTCGCGAACGCTTCCATTATTCTCCGAATGAGGAGAAATATTGCTGCTGAGAGTAAACAAGGTGAAGATAATCGAGACGACAGAGGAACACCTCTCCCGAAGAGCCGGAGGGTATCACATTGGTTGGGTAACGGGAGGAGATGCCCCCTTCAGCGGTCAGATCCACTCCGCTGTCCGCTGCATGGATGTGTGCGCGTCCGGATGAAGCGCATCGCTTCGCGCACCGTGAGTTCGGCTAGAAGTGTGCGCGCCGCCCACAGACCACCACACACAAAAAAAGTTTGGTAACACTTTCTGCAGACACGGTATATATAATGCATTATAAATGTATAATATAGAATTAGACAGTCTTTTAATAAACACTTCTAACCACAGACTATAATGCGTTATTATAACCATGTGGATGTTAAAATGGCAGCACTTAATTATGCATTTAATAATTATTATTAAAATATGAGAAATTCTTACTGCATTAGGCTATAATACGCTGTGTAAAGCATTATATTATTTTCATAGATAATATCTAACCACTGTTTCATAACATAACATTAGACACCATACAACTGGCTGCTTATACTGAATATCAGCTAAGCTGTGATTAAGCGTGTGCTTTTTTTTTTTTAATAAGTCAATAAATAAGCTATCATAGTTGAGTACCTTACATTTCAGGAAAAGATTGGCCAGATAGTTCGTGTATTTCTTCTCTATGGATGAAATGTGTTCCAGGTAAAGGTTCGCTAGTCTGGAAGCAATGGAGACACAGAGGTTTTCCCTGTCCGCTCCGCAATCACCCCGCTCCAGCTCCACTCCGGGTTTTCCATTCCCACTCCTGGAGCGAGAGAAAAACGCTCCGGCTTTCGAAAAAGTGTCCGTCTGCTCCGCTTTCACTCTGCAAATTTACATCTGATTTTGAAGGCAGTTGGCACAGACAAGTGGAGTAAGGTGACATTTCTGAAATATAGTACAGTCATATATTAGGCTGTAGTATCCACCTTATTTTTCCCGTAAGAGTGGCCGCGGCCGTTTGTAAATTTTATGGGTGTTGCTTCGGTCTCATTCGCATTCAGCTTGTTTTGCTGCTTGATATTGCAAATTGGTGTCTTACCTTATTATTTTAATATATTATCTTAATTATGAGCACACCGGTTTGTAGTGCAAACAGTTTTACCGTTTAGTGCACATTGTTGTTCTTCTCATTATTTCCCTATAGAGTGTTTTCATGACGCGTCATCAGCGGCCATATTGACGGCACGGAACGTAAACAATGCTACTAAACGAATGAAACTCACATATTTTGCTGCTTATTCCTGCTGAAAATGGTCAATTATTCTCATGTTTTGGGCTGTACGAATCGGTCGGACAGGGAACCCTGGTGAAAAAACCAGCATATGCTGGTAGGCATGTTTTGATGCTGGGATGATGGTTTAAGCTGGTTTATGCTGGTCCTTTGCTGGTTTATGCTGGTCATGTTGCTGGTCAAGGACCAGCATAAACCAGCAAAGGACCAGCATAAGCCAGCTTAAACCAGCATCAAAACGTACCAGCATCCCAGCATCAAAACATGCCTACCAGCATATGCTGTTTTTTTCACCAGGGAAGAGCCTTTGGAGTACTACAAACTGCCAAAGTTAGAGCAAATCAAGGAAAAGAGTACAAAAAAAAACTGTCTGAGGAACAAAAGGCGTTTGTGGTTGGCCAAACTGAACCAGGATTTCCAGCGCAAGAATCTTGACAACATGCATATTTGTTCTATTCATTTCCGTTTTAGGTAAGTGAAATATTAGGCTAATATCTTAATTACAGCTCATACGTATCTTTACCATCTCTTAACTTTAGTTTCTTAAAATATTGCGCCCTTTTCTTCTTACTGAGTCCTTCTCTATATGATTTAGCAGCTTCCACATGTTTTTTTCCATGGTTAAACCAGCATAAATTAGCATAACAAGGTATTCAGTAGTGGATTAACTGTGCAATCCATGCTCTTTTATACATCCTAGTATTGGCCGATATGGATGCGCATCCGGGTAACTGACCAAATCGTGACGTAACTGCAAACCCTCTATAGTGGCTAATGAACCAGAAGTCTTACTTCCATGTTAAACAATAAGGTGGATAGGATCATACTAATTGCACTGCTTTAAATGGTATTTTTATTTACTAATATGAACTATATAAACTGTTTATCTCACTCACAGCACGTTTGTGTTTACCTTATGATCACGATGATGCTCTTTTGGCCGTTCCTGAAGGTTATTCTTTTGTCCAGCATTCAGTGACACAAATAACAGCACTTTCTTCCATTTAATCATTCAATCAATATGTGTGTGTGACTTCATTTTCACTTAGGAAATAACTAGCCTAAATGCATAAATACAATTAATTTAGTGAAATTTTAACAGCATAAAGCAACAACCATAAAGGACCAAAGTGTTTGCCAACATCCTTGCCAATATCAGTGACCTCTTAACTTAAGGGAATGAATATTGGTTAAGTAAAACAGTAGCTAATGCATCATCAGTGACCCTGAAAACAAGATGTTATATGCATATTTGCACCCTTTTATGCACATGCGCCCCCTGGGATGCACACATTCTTGTCTTGGTTTGAAAACAGTCCACAAAGAAATACTCTTGCACAGCATTTAAGATACTTTCCAGTGCAAGGAGATTATGGGAAGTGCGATTATACGATTTCAAAAGGTCTGGTACATATTTGCTTTTGAGAAAGAGAGGTGTAACTGCTTGAATGAGATATATTATCTACTCCTTAGGGATCAGCATGCTCTTTGATTCGTTTGTATGGACAGGGTTAGTTCGGGAACATTTGATTTAAAAGTGAAGAGTGAGTCATGTTGACTCTATTAGCAGAAACTAGGCTGGTTAGGGTGAGTAAAGTACAGAATGTTTGTAATGAGACTGATTATTATTTTATGTTGCACAGTAAATGTTTATTACTCATCAAAAGTTGGGATTTACCAAAGATGATGGTTCAGTTTTATATGGAAGTCAGGTTCGATCATGGAAAATGCAATTCTTAAGATATAAACTAGATATAAACATGCAATTCTGATGGTGAATTTACTATTTTTTGACTGTTATACATGTTATTTTCTGCATGTTCAGCAAAGTCACCATGGCTTGCAAACAGTCTTTAGAAGTTGGTTATCTCTGAAGGCTGTTGAGGAAACTTGGCTCAATTTAATAAGAAGCACAAATCAGGCACAACGAGCTCAGACTGTTTAAACATACACTGATCAAACAAACCAAAAAATAGCAGAGAAAGATCAGATAATGTAACTTTCAGATTCATATACTGACGACTTATTATATAGAGCAGGAAGTGTTTTTATTTTCAATATTGTGCATCATTGGAGACTCACATTCACAGGGGCAGATGTGGTTTATGGTTCAACTTGATTTAAAAAATTGGGTCCCAAAACTAGTAATATACTACCCATGTTACGCATGCAGAGACCATGCGAATACATTAACATAATTTACCAAGGATTATCTTTAATTTATGCAGAGTCTGTTCTTCAGTTGTAAAACTGCATGTTTCAAGGGGGCCCGCTAAAACTGCATTTACATCCATGGAGCAGCCATTGTTTTGGATATATGGGTGTGTATATATGTTTGTGTATATAATACTTCGTATAATCTCATTCAGTAAAAATTTAAAAATAAATAAATAAGGAACAAACAAATAAATGAACATTCTGATGTCCTTAAATGACCTTTTAATTAACAGTGTTTCTAAGTTCTGTAGTCTTAAAAAGATTTAGATTTTTGATGCATTTAAGATACTGGAAAAGTCTCACATAAAAACACAAAAAATAATAATAAAGACAAATAAAAGACAATGTTAATAAATTCGGTTTTCTTCAAATAATTTACAGAATTAAAAATTTAGATTACGCAGCACAAATAAAAGAGTGTTGGTATTCTGTTTACTGAATTCAAAATGAAAATATTTTCTGCAGTACGGGGTGTCCAGTAAATTGCTGTTGGGCAAATATGAGTAAGTCTAAACATGCCTTAATGTTCCCAGAAAACAGGATTCCACATTCCCGAGAGTTCCATAGTGACAAGACTGCAAACATCCCTGAAAGCTAACAGATTGTTCAAAGTGTTGAATTATTGCTTTTGCTGAACTTTGTGCCGTTCAACACAGTTCAGCGCATACATAAGAAATCAGTGTGACTGGTTGTAATGACTTTTTTTTTTTCATTTCGACCCATCATTATTGATTATAAACTATTCCTCATTTTTTAACATACTTGTATTATTATAAGTATTTAGTGAGATGTAGTTTTTTTTTTTAATGCTGTGCTATGCAGCATAGAGCATAAAGCATCTTATTTGTGGAATTAAAAATATTTTTTAAAAGGTACTAGGAAAGTTCTTGCATTAGAAGAAATAAAAAGAAAAATAGAGTTAAAATAATAAAATTAAATATTTCAAAATAAATATTTAAGAATAAAAAGACTGAACATCCTACATTTACAAGTTTATCTGACAACTGCATCTTTATAGCTCACA
This sequence comes from Labeo rohita, assembly GCF_022985175.1. Taxonomy (NCBI): domain Eukaryota; kingdom Metazoa; phylum Chordata; class Actinopteri; order Cypriniformes; family Cyprinidae; genus Labeo; species Labeo rohita. The sequence goes on from NC_066893.1 coordinate 11,284,643, forward strand.
TTTTTGATTGCATCTCAAATTTGTGACTTTATATTTCACAATTGCGACTTCATCTCTCACAATGTAACTTCATATCTCAGTTGTGATTTTATATCTCACAACTGCGACTACACATCTCATGTTTGTGACTATTTTTCACAAGTGCAACTTTTTATCTCACAATTGCAACTTCATATTTCACAATTGTGACTATATATTTCACAGTCATGACTTTATATCTCAAAGTTGTGACTTTTACATCTCACAACTGTGACATCACATCTCAAGTTTGTGACTATATTTCACAGCTGCAACTTTATAGCTTACAATTGCAACTTCATATCTCACAACTGTGACTTTAGATCTCACAACTGCAACTTCATATCCTACATTTGTGGCTATATTTCACAACTGCAACATTATAGCTTACAATTGTGACTTTATATCTCACATTTGTGACTGTTTGTCTCACAATTGCAACTTAATTTTTCACAATTGTGACTATCTCATAACTGCGACTTCACATCTCACATTTGTAACTATATTTCACAACTGCAACTTTAGAGCTCACAATTGTAACTTTATCAGGGCTCGACAATAAGGAGTGCCTGATGGCCCGGGGCCAGCGTGAAAGACGCTCGGGACAGCTGACTAATCTGTCACTGGCCCGGGGCCACTGCTGCGTTGTCATGAAAGTTTACCATTTGGACGCATTTTTAAGCCTTGTTCATTTAAAATTTCAAGCGATCACAGAGAGACGCCTCTCTGACGGACAGATAGCCTACCGAAACTGTCAAAATACCCGTCTTGACGAGTAACTTTGTAGCTTTAACAATGATTAACCTATATTTAATTTATACAGTGGAGTACAGATGCACCGACCGATCTCTGTTCCGGGCTTGCACACAAACTGGAAGCAATCATTTTTCAAAATGTCATGCGCATGGAAATATTACAGACTCTTTAAACATCCGTTAACAGAGGCCAGAGATGCTGAAGATGAACGCAAAGAGGAAAAAATACTGTAGCAGGCAGATCAAGATCACAGCTCACAATGCGCAAAATATTGGAAATATTATGTAAATATTGAAACAGGGTTTATATGAATGTATCCCTGAGCGGAAATGACTGTTTTAAGAAATGTTTACATGGCATTTTCTTTTCATTTGCCTCTGTATAATGCATTTAAAGTTGCGTTCATAAGCACGGTGCTGCTTTGTTTACAGCATTTTTTGTTTTCTTGTGGCAGGGCAAGTAAAAATTTGAACCACTTGCCCGACCGGGCCAGTAGAAAAAATCCTTAGCGTTGAGCCCTATTTATATCTCACATTTGTGACTTTTTATCTCACAATTGCAACTTCATATCTAGGGTTGGGTATCGTTTGGGGTTTTTTCGATACCGGTGCCAAATCGATACTTTTAAAACGGTACCGGTGCCAAAACGGTGCCTGAACCGATACTTTTAAAAAAGCCACAAAGTGGTGGATGACACAAGAATATATTTTTATTGGACAAAAAAGTTCTTTAAATTGAACAATGTATTAAAAGTAAAAAAATAAAAATAAAAATAAGTAGTACTATACATTATTAAGTCAATGCAAAACACAACAACAATAAAACCTAAACCACCTAACCCAACTACAATAATTTAACAGCTTAAAATTTCAGCAATTCTTTTGCAGAAATATGACTATATGTGATGAGATCTGGGAAAACCTGTCGGATGTCACGGTGGGACGTTTTCAGGAAATTCGTTTTTCATTAAATTATTATTCTATAACATCTTGTCTGTCATTTCTGAAAATATCTCTTCGAAATTCACTTGTTTAGTGCAGAAAAATAGACATTTATTGCAGCAAGCAGAAATGACTGTCTTTCTCCTATGTTAAGAATGCGCTGCGGAGGTGCTTTCCCTTCCCTGGTGAAAAAAACAGCATATGCTGGTTAGGTAGGTTTTGATGCTGGTTTAAGCTGGTCCTTTGCTGGTTCATGCTGGTCCTTGGCCAGCAACATGACCAGCAAAAACCAGCAAAGGACCAGCATAAACCAGCTAAGGACCAGCTTTTAACACCACAAAACCAGTAAACCTATCAAAATAAACCACGTAACATATTTAGTAAAGGCGTATCAGTTCACATTCTCCATCAGTCCTGTGTAAAGTACGGCAAGCAAAGTTATTTATTTATTTATGTATTTGGTGATGTCAGTGCCCTAAATGATGTTACGGGCTATTTCACATCCAGAGATGAAGGATCGGATGATGAAGTTACTAAAGAGGAGTCGTCCGATGACAGTCTGTTTTATCACAGTGCGCGAACAGTTGCGCTGTGCTCGCTTTTACTACAAGGTGCTGCATTATTTACTAAACATAAAATGGGTGATCAGCGGAAAACAAACGTTAGTCTGTTTGTCAAATGATGCAGTAGCGCTCCTAACTTGACAGACAGCCCTCGTTAAACCCGTAAAGTGAAAGTGAAAGCCGTCTCACTTTAAAGCCGTTTTTCTCAAAATCCCATTCCTGAAAATCATCGCTATCAGCCAACCTAAGATAGCCATAACGTAGGTTATGTAAAAAATAAAAGTTTTGGAAAGGGGCCTGAACTCAGCTTTCATATGGTGTCAAAACCTAAAAAAGGTAAAATTTCACCATGTGTTGGGTTTTCCTAGATCGCATCACATATTTGCCGTCTCTGGCAAAATACGACACCTCTCCAGCTGATGTCTGCAAACTGTCAAACACGGTGCATTCCTCTGCTTTCAACTTTATTCCACATACCATCAAATGTTTCATTAGGTTTGACACGTTTTCCCCTTCACACGCAACTGCTGTAAAACATTTGCTGCACGTCGCAGTGTCTGAATCATTTCTCGTGAAATATAGCCACACTTCAGAATGTTTAGTTTTTGGCATTTTAAGTTAGACACGTTTAATGTAGCTTGCTAAGCTAACGGCAAACCACCTGCTGCAGTCAGAGCAAGTGTAACGATAGCTGCAGCATTCACGCGCTTCTCGGATGGTCTCATTTCCAGACGATTTGTGCTTTTAATTCGAAATGTGAAAATGGATAGTAACTACAAAGATGTCTTGGATTTCTATCATCAAATCTTTCCGATGTTCACGTGAGTTTTCTCATTCAGTAAATACATTTTCTTATCATTCTGACACCCCATGTATTTAAATTTAACTAGCGATCATGCATGTTGATGAATCAATGATTCTACATCCGTGTCATAGCACCAGAAGACAAATATTTTAATCGACAGTTCAGACATTTAAGTGGCACCGAAATGAGGCACCGAAATTCTCGTTCTGATTCGGTCCGGTACATACCGGTCACATGGGTACCATGGGTATTCCACAATTGTGACTATATTTCACAACTGCAACTTCATATCTCACAACTGCAACTTCATATCTCCAACTATTCATATCTCACAATTGTGACTATATTTCACAACTGCAACTTCATATCTCACAACTGCAACTTCATATCTCACAACTGCAACTTCATATCTCACATTTGTGACAATATTTCACAACTGTAACTTTATAGCTTACAATTGCGACTTCGTATCTCACAGTAGTGCCATTATATCTCACAATTGTGACTTTTTTTAATCTCACAATTGCACCTTCATATCTCACATTTGTAACTTCATATCTCACAACTGCAACTTCATATCTCACAACTGCAACTTCATATCTCACATTTGTGACAATATTTCACAACTGTAACTTTATAGCTTACAATTGCGACTTCGTATCTCACAGTAGTGCCATTATATCTCACAATTGTGACTTTTTTTAATCTCACAATTGCACCTTCATATCTCACATTTGTAACTTCATACCTCACAACTGTGAATTCATTTCTCATTTGTGACTTCATTTATCACAGTTGCAACTTCATCTCACAATTTTGACTTTATGTCTCACAATTGCAACTTCATATCTCACATTTGTGACAATATTTCACAACTGCAACTTTATAGCACACAATTGCAACTTCATATCTCACAGTTGTGACTTAATACCACACAATTGTGAATTCATTTCTCACTTGTGACTTTATATATCACAGTTGTGACTTCATCTCACAATTTTGACTTTATATCTCACAACTGCAACTTCATACCTCACATTTGTGACTATATTTCACAACTGCAACTTTATAGCTCACAACTGCAACTTCATATCTCACAATTCTGACTATCTCAGTCGTGACTTCATATCTCAAAGTTGTTACCTTTACATCTCACAACTGTGACATCACATCTCACGTTTGTGACTATATTTCACAACTTTTTAGTCTCACAATTGTGACTTCAAATCTCACATTTGTCACTTCATATCTCACAATTGTGAAAATATTTCACAACTGCAACTCTATAACTCACAATTGTGACTTTATATCTCACAGTCGTGATTTCATCTCACAGTTGTGACCTTTATAGGCAACTGCATATAAACTGCAAATTTATAGCTCACAATTGCCAACTTCGTATCTCACATTTGTGATAATATTTCACAACTGCAACTTTATAGCTCACAATTGTAACTTTGTATCTCACAGTAGTGACATCATATCTCACAATTGCGACTTTTTTATCTCACAATTGCACCTTCATATCTCACATTTGTAACTTCATATCCCACATTAAGACTTCATATCTCTCATTTGCTTTGCTAAATATTGGTTGTAAATAACAGTCAACGATGACCACAGTAACATCATATTTTATTGGATTACTTTGTTTATCTTTGATTTTTTTGAACCGTAGGAAATAATAGAACGATACACATTTTATCTGATCATGTGTCATATTGCAGCCCTAGATATTAGAGCTGCATGACAACATGTTTGATTAGACATTTCAGATCTTTGTATTGAATCTATAGGAATTGTAGGTCCTAATTTTAATAGAATAATCACTAAGAAAAAGCTAAATTTATAATCTACAAGACATGCATTTCATACCAACCCCACTGTGTGCCCAGACCTTCAACAATACAGCTGGGAAAATCAACCAATGATACACTAATCTGCAAGCAGCAAAAATAATGTGTTGACCTGCCTCTTTTACTCTCACAGCACCCATATTGTCAAGAACTAGAGTCAGTCCGCATGTTAATGGAGTAACTTGTGCAATGGCAGGTTCGATATGAAGGGCAACAGTGTTTTGTCACTGAGCCAAAGTGAGGTTGAATGCTGGGAAAGTTGCTGATTAGGAAGCTCTGTATAGGGGGTTGTACCGAGCTCTTGAAAGGCCACAATGCCCGATATGTTTTGGACGCAGTTGTTAAGCTTTCCGCCACCACAGACCACGGTTTTCCCTCAAACCGCCATTGCCGTCTCCAACAATAATTTGGAAATTGCTTGGGTGCTAATCCAGTGCCCATGCTTTCAGAGTTTTTTGATGCAGCATCCGCATTGGAAATCCCGGCGAGCCATTGTCAGTTTGCAGACCCATGGTTACCATTCACACTTTATGAAGATTAACTGTCATTGTGTGGACCAGAATGCAACAAGGCCGGTGTGTACAAGTGTGAGTCCCATTTCCCAAACTCATTTTCTCCAGGTCCAGAGTTGTGTCCACTGCAGCGTGGAGCTCTCTACATACCAGCAGCAGAACAAAACGCTCCTTCACAGGCTCGAACAGAGGCTTTAAATCAAAGTGCTTCCAAATGACATCAGGTTCCTGGAGCCCTGTGAGAGAAAAGAGGAGAGGGAGCAGTGAGTGCCTTTCATCTGAGCTTCAGTGGCGCAGCCAAACCCAGACTCACGTCTCAGCCTCCCGATGGGGGACAGACGACGCATACACACTCACACACAAACTTCGCATCTCAGTAGTATGGGGACGAAAGAAAGGCAAAGCGAGACACAGACACTTTGACTCCTTGCCTACCTCGCTTTTATCTGTCTCTATCACTGCATTTCTGTTTGTCGCTCTTTATTTTCACTGCTTTTACTGGGCTTCAAAACACATCACAATAGAAACAGAAGCAATAATACAAATACATGTTTAAGTTTGTAAACAATCATTTAAACTAGATATTTTCTGTTACATCTATGCATGTTTTACTACAATCTCCTAAACGTGCTGAGACAGATCCTTACCCTGTTCAGCACCATACTGGCAAGCAATTCCAGCTGCAGTGTTGAACCCATTCTCCATTGAGAGTCTCTACATTATCCTGTCTTTTCGTGGACAACCAGCCTTTTTTTGGGGCCCTTGAATGAATTTGTGTCACTGTAGAGATTTGGAATGACCAACTTCTCTTGCAATGGCTGACAAGGTCATTCCTTTGGCCTTCATCTGTACAACCTCCTGTCGACAGGTTTCAGTCACGTTAAGGCCTTTCCACACTGAGCGCAAAGAGAAACCGCAAGGCGAATCGCTGACGAGTGGTACTTTCACACAGAGCGCAAACCGATTGTTCGCTTCTGCTAATTCACATCTGCACGCAAGGTGGCGTCGACCAACAATACATTTTTCCTTAAATATGTATCTTGTATATGGATTTAACATTATCAGTGCTCCATATACAGCATTAACTTAAGATAAATAAAGTTTGGTTCTACGCCAGAAACACAAACTATAATGCTTACAAGGAAACATCTTAAAATATAAATGGAAGTACAATTATGCCACATTTGAAAATTGATATAATTATTAATGTATTTGCTTATAGTGCTTGTAATAACTTCTGATTGTGATCTGCAGTTGATTTTGATTCTATAATAGGCAGACGTGCACTTTTTGTATGTTTAATAACGCCACACTGCTTATTGTCATAAACATCCTTTCCTGTTATAAAAATACCATGAGCTGCATACAAAACACATACAGAAAATAAATCATATATATAATATAATATAACATAATCATATGTCTGTTTGCTTTCATATTTCATGTGTAGAACAGTAGAAAAATGTTTTACTCAATTTTTTTTAATACAGAAGAATTAAGTGGAGAATTAATAGACATTATATTAAGAACGTGAGAATAACCATCTGTTCTCAGATACAATGACAACAAGAACGCATCCCCCTTATATCTTGGAATACTTTTCTTCTGTGTTTGTTTACAGTGGTTTTCGAAACAGCACCACCACTCTACCCTTTTTGTGCAACAGCAGTTGCTGTGGCCATGTGATGTAGTGCTCAAATCTTATTGGACAGTCTGTGTTTTTGCTTTGCGAAATTTAAAAGATTTGTCGGACTGGTTGAAAAAAAAAACATTAGCTTTTTCGGTGCGCGAACGTTTCGTGGTCTATGTGGAAGCATCCATCTGTTGTTTAATTCCAGCGCGTCATCGCGTGCGATATTCGTTTTCATTTTTTCGCACTTTAGAGCGGCCCACCTTCTTGCAATCTCACTGAAAATTAGAGGAATGCTGCCAGTTAAAGGGTTACTCCAGCCCAAAATGAAAATTTTGTCATTAATCACTTACCCCCATGTCGTTCCAAACCCGTAAAAGCTTCGTTCGTCCTTGGAACACAGTTTAAGATATTTTGGATGAAAACCCAGAGGTTTGAGACCGTCCCATTGACTGCCAGATAAATACCACTTTCAAAACCCAGAAAAGTATGAAAGACATTGTCAAAATAGTCCATCTTCCATCAATGGTTCAATCTGAATTTTATGAAGCGACGAGAACACTTTTTGTACGCAAAGAAAAAAAGATTTTATTCAACGATTTATCTCCTCCACGTCAGCGTAGCACCATTTTGGAGAGTATCAGCTGGACGCAAACTGCATTTGCTGTACTGTGTCAGCCGCACTACACGGATACGTTTTCTACATAATTTTGTTCCGAAGACGAAAAAGCTTTTACAGGTTTGAAACATAGGGGTAAGTGATTAATGACAAAATTTTCATGTTGGGTTGGAGTAACCCATTAAATAGGGTTTGTCATATTAACACCAATAACTTGGAGGTATCTGTAAGTGTTCTCTAATTAGGACCCAAACACCGGTGGTGCAAGGACCATATTGGAATTGCTCAGTTTCTTTTTCTTCTCCAAAATGAATCACATGCTCAAAAACTCATGAAACTTTGCACACATGCCAAAAGTTGCGAAAATTTACATTTGATGTAGGTTTATAAAGTGGGTGTGGCAAAATGGCTCGATAGGACCACCTATAAAGTTTCAACGAAGTGCTCCTCCGCTGTTGGAAATTTGGAAGCGAAATGTAACACACCAATACCTACAAAAAACTCCCCCAGTAAGAAGTCCGAAACCCAACAAGAAGTCTGTTATTTTGAATTTTCTCTGCAAGTCTTGTGCCGTTTTTGCCATTTTCAGGCGCTGTATTTAAAGAAACTCCTCCTAGAGATTTAAAAAGATCAACACCAAATTTGGTCAGTCTAATCTAAAGCCCTTTGTGACGTTAAAATTGCAAGGATCTTGGATTTTCGTGTCTGTGGCGGCCTGACAAACTTTGACATTTCACCATGAAACAGGAAGCTGTTATAATTCAGGCATACAAAATTCACATGTTTGATAACAGTCCTGTCCTAAACAAATGCCAATGCCCATATTCAGTTATAGTCATAGCGCCACCTGCTGGCAACAGAAAGTGACATGTTTAACGTTGTAACGAACTCTTCATAGAGATTTAATGACATCAACATTATATTTGGTCAGTCTACTGTAAAGGCCTGTGCAATGTTAAATTGCAAAGATCTTTAGTTTCTGTTAAAGGGTGTGTCCGTGGCAGCCTAAAAAGTTTGATGTTCCACCATGTAAAAGGAAGAAGTTATAACTCAGCCATACAATGTCTGATCTGCACTTGACTTTACATGTTTGGTAAAAGTCCTGGCCTGAAGACATCTAAAGGCCAATATTCAGTTGCAATCATAGCGCCACCTGTTGGCAAAAGGATATGTAACGTTTTATACTAACTCAAACATACCTTGTTCAATCTGCACCAAACTTCATTTTTGATCAAAGTCCTGGATTGAAGACATCTACATGCTAATATCCAGTTATAGTCATAGCGCCACCAGCTGGCAGCAGGAAGTTTGACACATATAAATGACTTTGACATATTCCTCCTATATTTACCATTTTAAATGCATGTTGCCCACCATTCACTGAGCAATAGTCCTATTCACTGTTGCCCAGGTGCAAGGGCCCTTTCAACACTGCTTGACAGTGTTAAAAACCATCATCATCATTCCAAGTCATGTCAAGTTTATGTTAAGCAGTTTTTATTTTATTAGAAAAGTGGTGATGTCCAAATGAGTGACCCGTTTACTCTGTAATCAGTCCATTTAATTACACCACTTTGATCGATTCAGGCCTGAGAGGCGGGCTTTATCACAATGACAGGGTAATCAGCCAATCATTGTGCGAGCTTCTCTCATATGACTTTGTGTCACTCTTGGATGTAGCGTTTTTTTACAGTTAATTATTTTCTCTTTAGATTTTATGGACAGCAAAAACAGTTCTTGATATGAAGAAATAATACACGCTGAACCTAAATTGCTACAAAGAACCCGTATTTATAATAAAACAGTGCGTAAATAAGTCTGTTCAGTCCCGCTGAGCTGCTAGTTTTAGTTACAGCAGCATAAAACGCCAGCTGACTGAACAGGAAAAAGCACTAGCCATCCATAAAAAGCCTACAAAGGCATTTGAATGAGAAAACAAGCCTGTTGTGCAGCAATGAGAAAGTTTACATCTACAGCTCTTACAGATGTGACACACCGTGAGCATTTAAGTCCTTCAATTAAATGCACTTAGCCGCTCAAATGAGATGTTGACTCTGTTCTTATATCACAACAGAGCCACCAGGCAGGCGAGGCGGTAAGCGGTGCGACCCTGACAAACAGCAAACAAAGTATTCAAAGCGCTAATTGTTTTCCTCTCATATGTAAGCTGTCTTCAATTAAAGGAAAATGTGGCGAGTGGAGTAGACCTTAAAAAGAAAAGGAACTCAAGCGGTGCTCGAGGGTTTCCTAGCAACAGGAGAACGGTGAGGTAAAGGCCAGTTGTTGCATTCCTTTTGATTCGGCACTGGAGGAAAGAAACGGGCGAATCAGGAGAGTTTCGCATTTGGAACATTTCAACAATCCCAGCTGAAGTGCTTTGGAATAATCACTCCGTGTACAAAAACTGGGAAAACTACACGAAGGCTGGAGAGTTCGCAACAAAGGACCTCAAAAGTACAACTCGCGCGCAAACATATGCATATCCAATACAATGAAACAGCATTTGTAATTATGCCCCAGCCACCCCATCCCTAATTTCTTAATCTTCAAAGCTGCCCAGCGGTATTGTTTTGCCTGGGTATGGCTGTTTCCGACGCTATTCACCCCATTCAGCTCCCTGAGGCCGAGCAGAAGCATCTGCAGACAACGGCTCTGAGCTCTCTCTTTCTCAGGGTGTCCAGCTGCACAATGGATTTCTTCAGCTAGAGCACAAAAGAGGCTTGCGCGTGAAAAAAAAGGTTCAAATTCAATGGCATTCCTCTTCACAATCAGCCCTGGCATATGCGCTAACTAACTTACACTCGCTCGTTTAAGGATGGGTGAAGTTTTATGGTAAGTGAGACCTCTGGTCTGAAACAAAAGCCATGAAAGTGAATTATGTTGCCGTTATGAGGCGCATTAAAGGTATAGCTCACCCAAAAATGAAAAAGATCCCAATGATTTACTCACCCTCAAGCCATTCTAGGTTTATATGACTGGGAAATATATGATATGGGAAATACAGCTGCAAGCAGCAATTACGGGGCCAAGCATTAGACAAGCAATACAAGCAACTTAAGCAATCAGTAATTGAAATCATTTTAAGACAATTTTAGTCAAATGGGTGAAAAATCACTAGTATCACTAAAAACAACCACTAGTAATATGATTGAATGGGTTATCACTTTTGACCAACAAGTGGTGCTGTTATCAAATCAATGTGGTGTGTTCAGTGTGAGGTGACACACAAAGTTTGGTGTCATTATGTCAAAGCTTTCCAGGAATACAGCTTCAGAGTCATTTTGGCATCATGCCTCAAATTTGTAGTGGCGTTGTACGAAAAGATTTCATATATCATCACGAAATCCATAACTTTTTGTCAGCACGGTCTGAAGAAGAAGTGATGCGTCTTGGAGGAGTTCGAAAAGTATGTTTTGTACATTAATCAAAATGGCAGACAGGAAGTTCAACCAATCTTGGCATAACTGGTATCAATGTTCTCGGCATGACCCAAGGAATATATTAAGATCACTTTCATTACAATAAGCCATTTTCTTCAGAAGTTACTAGCATTTTTTAAAATTTCTTAAAGGATAAGTCCACTTCCAGAACAACAATTCACAAATAATTTACTCACCCCCTTGTCATCCAAGATGTTCATGTCTTTCTGTCTTCAGTCGTAAAGAAATTATGGTTTTTAAGGAAAGCATTTTAGGATTTTTCTTCATATAATGGACTTTAATTGTGCCCCTGATTGTGAACTTCAAAAAAGTACTATTGAATCATGTCGAAAGGTCACGCCGAATTTAGGCGGAACTACAGACTCAGTGTTTACAAAGCGAATGCGCAAAGACGAAGAAAGTGCAAGTCAAACGCTGTTTACAAACAAAAAGGTACAACGATGTCGGACGATTCTGAAGTTGTAGGAGAAAATAAGATTTTTTCGCCATTCTCTACCTTTTTTAGCCGGAGTACACAGACGATGAACTTAGACATGATTCATAGTAGTGATGGGAAGTTCAGATCATTTTACCGACTCGGACCTTTGAGTCTCGTTCAGCAAAATGAAATAATCTTTTTTTCGAGTCATTTTGTTAATTTTAGCAAAATCAGCATCACATGACAGCCCCATAAGATGAACGAACGACTAGAAAAACCTGAAGACTCGAAACAGGTGAACTAATTCCACAAAGTCCAGTATATGAAGAAAAATCCTGAAATGATTTCCTCAAAATCCATAATCTCTTTACGACTGAAGACAGAAAGACATGAACATCTTGGATGACAAGGGGGTGAGTAAATTATTTGTAAATTGTTGTTCTGGAAGTGGAGTTCTCCTTTAATAGCTTTTGGCCACAGGGTGGCTCCCAAAGTTTTTGAGTACTGTCAGGGCATGGTGCCGAAGACACAGACCGAGTTTCGTAAGGATATGCCAATGTGTTTGTAAAATATAGCATTTTTGGACAAAATTAAAAATGGCCCATGTCCAAAATGGCAGACATGGGAAAATTAGGTATGGTTCGACTCGGCATGACGCACAGACTTTAAAGAGACCCATTTTGGTCATGCTTGTTATAACACACACCAAGTTTGGTCTCAATACGTCAAACCGTTGCGGAGATATAGCCTTCCGTCCATTTTTGTGCGTTTTTCATAGATTTGTTCGTCCGTTATTCCAGAACGGTTTGACTAATTAACTTGAATTTCATAACCTTTTGCCAGCATCATTTGAAGATGATCTGAGCCAATTTTGGTGAAAATCAGACAAACCGTCTAGGACAAGTACGGAAAAGTAGGTTTTACGAACAATAAAAATAGCGAAAAAACTAAACTGTAAGGCTACAGATTACGGTTTATGAAGTTTTAAATATGGATATTTTTCTTACACAAACTCACTGATTCACTTCAGAAGCTGTGTGGAGTACTTTTTATGATGGATGGATGCAGTTTTTTTGTCTTCAAAATCTTAAGCTCCATTCACTTTAAGTCTTTAATCTTAAGATCCATTATAATGCTTGGCAGAGACAATTCAGATTCGATTTATTTGCAAGAAGAAAGCCATATACACCTAGGATGGCTTGAGGGTAGGTAAATCATGGGGTAATTTTCATTTTTGGGTGAACTATCCCTTTAAGATTTCCTTTCACTGGAAGTAAGGGGCCTAGCGCAACCCCTGAAAAACAGTCCCATGTCATTATCACTCTTCCACCCGACAGTTGGCACAATGCAGTCAGGCAGGTAATGTTCTCCCATCAAAAGCATAAATTGACTTCACAGAACAGGTTTCCACTGCTCCAGAGTTCAGAAGCGGCATGCTTTACATACTCCACCTAATGCCTGGCATTGAACTTGGTGATGTGAAGCTTGCATACAGCTGCTGGATGATGGAAACCCATTCCATGAAGCTCTGGCCGCAGTTTTGGTGTTGATATTAAAGCCAAGGGAAGTTTGAATCATTTCACCTATGGAATCAGTGGAGCATTGGCCACTTTTACACCACACACCTCAGCAGTCGGTGACTCGCTCTGTGACTTTATGTGGTTTTCTACCTCATGGCTGAGTTGCTGAGAGTGGAGTCAATGAGTATGCCAAGATTACAAACTGTTGTAGAGGGCATGATCAGATCACCATCCAGATCCACCAGTTGTTCGGAAAGCTTTGATACAACAGCTTTAGAGCCAATCAGAATCAGCAAATTTTGATTTAATTTTAGTCATAGTCTTTTGACTAAAATGCCATTTAAGTTTTAGTCATATTTTAGTCATCAGAATTATTTTAATTTTAGTCGACTAAATATCATAATATCATAAATATCATAATTTTAGTCAACTAAGTCTTCAGTATATTTAGTCAGCTAAAATCTAATGGGATTAGTTAGTGTAAAGCATTTATTAAGCATTTCCCTAAAATTACCATAGCTTTATATAGGTTTGATATTAAGGTTTTATCAAGATAGGCACCAATTTAACTGCTATGCCTTTAAATTAAAATGAAACCACTTTTCATAAACATGAAAATGGTCTTCTTTTCAATGAATGCTATGGTTTGAACTTCCAAAATGCAGTTTAAACGCATCTTAAAACGATCCCAGCCAAGGAAGAAGGGTCTTATCTAGCGAAACGATCTGGTATTTTCATTAAAAAATACAATTTAAATACTTTTTAATCTGAAACGCTCATCTTGTCTTGCTCTCCCTGAACTCTGTGTATTCTGGTTCAAGACAGTTAAGGTATGTCGAAAAACTCTGATCGTATTTTCTCCCTCAACCTAAAAAATAATTTCAAGGTCATCCTACATCTCTGCAGAAGTACCGACCCAGTCTTTGCAAAATGAACAGGCAAAGAAGATCAAACACCCACAACAAAAAAGGTAAAACAGCAAAACAGCAATTTTAAAGTTGAGGGAGAACATGAGATGGGAGTTTTTCAACATACTCTGAGCTAGAATACACAGAGTTCAGGGAGAGCAAGGCAAGATGAGCGTTTGACATTAAAAAGTATAAAAATTGTATTATTTTTATGAAAATACCAGATCGTTTCGCTAGATAAGACCCTTCTTCCTCGGCTGGGATCATTTACAACTGCATTTGGGATCGTTTGAAGCTGCATTTAAACTGCATTTTGGAAGTTCAAACTCGGGGCACCGTAGGAGTCCACTATATGGAGAAAAATGCTTAAATGTTTTCATCATAAAACATAATTTTTTTTACGACTGAAGAAAGAAAAACATGAACATCTTGGATGACAAAGGGGCGAGTACATTATCTGCAAATTGTTGTTCTGGAAGTGGACTTCTCCTTTAAGTTCTTAGCAATGCATACTACTAATCAAAAATTAAGTTTTGATAGGGTAGGAAATTTAGATGGAAAGATCTTAATATCCTAAAGATTTTTGGCGTAAAAGAAAAATCGATCATTTTGACTCATACAATGTATTTTTGGCTATTGCTACAAATATACCCATGCTACTTATGACTGGTTTTGTGGTCGAGGGTTGCATATGCTATTTGTGCAACAGCAGTATGTCTTACTCAATACTCACAGCAGCATATTGGCGTATGTATTGGCAGTAGTGAGTTGCTGTACCAAACACAATAATATTGTCATATTCATTACCATGCTAAAATCTTCTAAGAGTTCTCATGATAAAACTGACATTATTTCAACGCTGACGGTTGGTCATGTGCTGTCTGGGTTTTATGATTATTAAAACTTTATAGTTATAATTGTAGTTATCATCATTGGTGTAAACAGCCAAAGTATGATACTTACAGTTACTTTTGTAATTTAGAAGATTTACTATATACCCATAATGCACTGAGTTTGAGTGCTGCACATGTTAAATAGACAAGAATTGGCTTCCCTCACTCTTCTCCTCCTGCACCCAAGGCCTTCACCAAGAGGGTGCATTAGCTCCCCTATCACATCCACTGTCTGGGCCCAGGGAGCTCTATTGTCACCCCATACAACAGCCCCTTTGGCACCCAGGCTGCTTAACACCCTAAGGCTCCTCAGTCTCAATGACCAGGGTTCCAGTAAGCAAAAAAGGGCCTGGGCGTACGTCACCTAGCGAACCGCCTAATCTTCTTGCCCTGTGCATTTGCACCAGCCATTCTGTGGCACGAATCAAAAGCCACCTCGCTAATTAGAGCCCTCCATCCTTTTACTGTTATTCCACCATAGAGAAGTCATCTCTGTCTCCGTATGTATAGAAATAAAGGCGATAAAATGCATGCGGTCTCAAGGATGCATTGGAAAGCTGTTCTTTAGTTTAAGTCGCAGAGCCTATTTACAAGCAGAAAAGCACTTGAGAGCATGTGTGAAAACGAATGCGGGGAATTTACGCAAGTCATTTAAAGCTGTGTTGTGTGACTTCTGGCATTGAGAACTTGCATTTGAAGTGATTCGAAAAGGTTGGCCTGTAAACTAGAAGTCTGACTGAAACAAACAACTTCTTAGCATTTGACGCTGGAGTGTTTAGCGAAGTAGTATTTTTTCTGAAAGTGGCAATGTGCCATGAGAATCAACATTTAACTACATCAACATACTGCATACTTAATTCAACTGTTGTGAACCCTAGATTTACATACTGTGTAGAGCGCTTACATCACAAATTGGTCAGTAACCGGGATGCACAGCAATACTGGCGATACTCGGATGTAAACAACAGCATGGACTGCACGGTTAATCAGTGTTGGGGAGTAACTAGTTACATGTAACGGAATTACGTAATTTAATTACAAAATAAATGTAATTGTAATTAGTTACAGTTACTGAGAAAAAATGTGTAATTAAATTACAGTTACTTTTGAAAAATGCCAGAGATTACAATGGGATTACATCTGATTTTTTTCACACACACACTCCCACTTACAGATTTAATTGCATTGACTGCTCTAAAATGAGACACCAATGTTTCAGGAGTTTAGGACACATAATAGGACACATGCTTATTCGATAACGGTTTTATTTCCTATTCGGGTTTATGCATAAACTTTATTTTTTAAGATTGTTTTTTCCAAGGCATTGTTAGATGCTAGTGTTTTCTGTCATAACTATGCAAACATTTGATTTTGAACCCAGTATCATAGCTATTAAACTATTTCTTGTTATGATGTTATTTATGTTTGGATTTTGTTATGACATATAGCGTAACTGCGCTCACAGTGACCCGAGTTCGATTCCCGTCTCGAGGTCCTTTGCCGATCCCGCTCCCCTCTCTCCTCCCAGCTCTTTCCTGTCATCTTTCTACTGTCCTATCACAATAAAAGGCATAAAAAGCCCAAAAAAATAAGTAAAAATTCTGAATTTGTGGTGGCTGTGCTTTAAATTAAATTATTACACAGCTCAGGCTCATTCGGGGCAACTTAAGTCTGTGCTATATGCTTGATAATTTGTCTTGGCGGAAGCTTTGCGTTTGGTTAGCTAATAAAATATTAAAGCTTAATTCAATATTATGTGGACAATTTCTTAATTCTGTCATCCTGGTATTGTGGACTTGCTCTATTGTTTAATACAAACGCAGCTGCTGCCATTTTTTTTTTTTTTTTTTTTGTATACTGTAATGGATTATAAGATAACTAACAAACTAGTACTACTACTTATTTATGTGGTGAAAAAAAACTGGTATGCAATAGTCAAAAATACACAGTATGGGTCAAAATTATTGATTTTTCTTTTATGCCAAAAATCATTAGGAAATTAAGTAAAGATCATGTTCCATGAAGATATTTTGGAAAATTCCTACTGTAAATTTATCAAAACTTAATTTTTGATTAGTAGTATGCATTATTAAGAACTTCATTTGGACAGCTTTAAAGGCGATTTTCTAAATATTTTTATTTTTTGCACCCTCAGATTTCATGTATTCAAAGAGTTGTATCTCGGCCAAATATTGTCCTATTCTAACAAACCATACATCAATGGAAAATTATTTATTCAGCTTTCAGATGGTCTATAAATCTTAATTTCAAAAAATTGACCCTTATGGTTTTGTGGTCCTGGGTCACATATAGAGAAGGACTTAGTAAGCAGGAAAGGGTGCAATATTTTGACAAACTGAAGTTAATAGGTGGTAAAGATATGTACTAGCAGTATTAATTAAGATATTTCACCTACCTGACTGGAAATGATAAGAACAAATGCGAATGTTGTCAAGATTCTTGCCCTGTTATAACTTTTGGCAGTCTATAGTACTCCAAATGTTTTTCCTGTTCCTACCGATTAGTACAGCCCAAAACATGACAATAATTGACCATTTTCAGCAGCAATAAAAAGCCAAATATAGCAAAGTTTCATTTGGTTCAGTGGCATTGTTTACATTCAGTGCCGCCAATATGGCCAATTGATAACGTGTCCTGGAAACACTCTATTACCCACATTTTAGTTCAATTAAAGTATTTTAAAAATAGCCAAAAGTGACTTAACTCCACCATTTTTATTGCACTGAACTCATACAGTATCTAGCTCTGAATGCATAGCTTTTCTAAACATACACCACAAAAAAAAAAAAAAAAAAATTTTCTTACTTAGCATTTTTGTCTTAATTAAAAATGAAACTCATTTCAGTTCAGTTTTTGTTAAAATAAAATATATAATTTTTTGCCGTGTTGAAACTGCAACTACTAAAAGTTTGGATAAACACAATTTTTAATGTTGTTGAGAAAAGTCTTCTAGCTTTTATTCAATCAAAAATACTATAAATCGCAATATTTAAAATAATTTAACATTTTCTATTTTAATATATTTTAAAAATACTGTGATGCAAAGCTGTACTGTGTTCCTCAGTATCACATGATATTCCTTCAGAAATCAAATATGCTGATTTGCTGCTCAGAAAACATTTCCCACTATTATAAATGTTAAAAAACTTTTTTGCTTTGTTATCTTTAAAATGCATTTAAATGAAGCGTCTTTAAATAACAAGACACTAATAAAATACAAGAGTAATTTTCTGTCTCCCAGACATATTCAGCCAAACATTAAAGCTTGTATTAGTAAGAATGTATTATAGTTATGAAATCAAAATATTAAAGAGTCTCTAATCGTTTGTTAATCTTACACAAGCTTTACAGTACTGTATTTGCAGTGTCTTGCCAATTTAAATAGTGCCCTCTAGAGGAATAATTCCTGTATTACAAAATACAGACATTAGAGAAAATGGTTTTTTTTAATGAATTAATAAATACAAATATTTATTTTAAACAAAAGGCCGCAATAATATAGCCTACTACACAAATTTCCAGCTATTATTTGGTTGCGCCTGTTTAAACAAACCGAAACACACACTAATTTCCATTATAAAAAATACTAAAAATAATATGTGTGAACTGAAAGGAGTCCAAAGGTAGTTTCATTTTGTTTATATGTATAAGGTCAATCACAAAACTCCAGGTTGGATCCATGGCAACCAAACTGTGGCCTCATTCACCGATGCGCCACACAGAGTCTGTATTCTCTCTGCTTAGCGCTTTCCTTTCTCTTTTCAGCATAGCTCTGCCTGCTCTGAGCTCCATTCACGCCCAGTCAGCGCCACCAGTGTGCTCTTTTCTCCACTCATATAATTGGTGAGCTCAGGCAGAAATATTCAAGCCCAGCACACCGTAGCCATCCTGAACAGAGAGTATGTGATGCTGTATGGCCACAGGCCAAAAACCACTAATACAGTCACACAAGACACTTTACACGGAAATTCACCTACATTAATGACTACACTTCAAAAAGCAGAAATTATGATCATGATCAACCAATCAACCAATTTTATATCAAACTGAAGATAAATAACCTAAATATCTAAGTACACAGATAAATATTATTTATTATTTAAAATAATAATAATAATAATTAGATATATTTTCTGTTTTAAATAAAATTAACCAAATTAACATTGAATTAATGAATAAATAAGTAAATAAATAAATAAATAAAAGTATGTATTATTTTTATTATTATTATTATTGGTGGTAGTGGTTGTTTTTCTTTTTAATTCAGCTTAACCCATTTTTTTAATTTGTTGCTTTTTTATTCAAATGGACAGCTTCAGCCAATCCAGCATCAACCTGGTGAAAAGTAAATAAATAAATATTATTTATTGTGTATTATATTATTTTCTGTTTTGAATAAAATTAACAAACAACAAAATAAATGAATAAATAAATAAATGTGTATTATATTATTATATTTCTTTCTTTCTCTTTTAAACCATTTTTTACCATTTAACCATTAAACATTTTTTATTTTTTCAATAAATTCTTTTAAAATAAGTAAAAAATAAGTAAATAGATAAATATGATTTATTATGTATTATTTTCTGTTTTGAATAAAAGCAATCACATTAACATCAAATAAACAAAATAAAATAAATATGTATTATTATTATTATTATTATTATTATCATTATTGTTTTTTAATTCAAATTAATCAATTGTTTATTTATTTATTTATTTTTTATTATTCAAATAACCATTTCAAAATCAACCTGGTGAAAAGTGAGTATAAATAATAGATAAATATTATTTATTATGTATTATATTATTTTCCGTTTTCAATAATTTTATTATATTATTATATTTATGTTTATATTTGAATTAGCCCATTTTTATGTTTCTTTTTTTATTCAAATAACCAATTCAACATCAACCTGGAGAAAAAAAACAAAAACAATAATAAATAAATAAATAAATATGTACGTATGTATGTATTATATATATATATATTTGTTTATTTTTTAATTCAAATTAACCAATTTTTTATTTGTTTCTTTTTTATTTACATAACCAATTCAACATCAACCTGGTGACAATTAAGTAAATAGATAAATATTATTTATTATGTATTATATTAATTTCTGTTTTAACTAAAATTAACAATAAATAAATAAATGTGTATTATATTCTTGTATTTATTTTTCTAATTCAAATTAGCCAATTTTTATTTGTTTCTTTTTATTATTCAAATAACCAATTCAACATCAACCTGGAGAAAAATAAGTAAACAGATAATTACTATTTATTATGTATTATTTTCTGTTTTGAAAATAAATAAATGAATAAAAAGTATGTATGTATGTATTATATTTATTTGTTTCTTTTTTAATTCAAATTTATTCGTCTCTTTTTTATTCACATAACCAATTCAACATCAACCTAGGTGAAAAGTAAATAGATTATTTATTATGTATGATATTATCTTCATTCATAAATAAATAAATAAGTTTTCTCTTTTTTTATTCAATTCATCCGATTCAACATTAAGCTGCCACTAAACCACTAAATAGTTTTTATTGTGTATTAAATTCATTGTTTTCTCTTCAAATTGCAATTAACCAGCATTTATTATTTTCTCTTTAATTAAATCAACCAATTCAACATCAACATGGTGAAAATGATAAATCGCAAACAATAATAATACATCTCCTATCTTACGACAAAAGACAGACATCAAGATGGGACTGTGATCTCGCATTTCACGTGCTGACTAATTTGGCACTGCCTCTTGGCCACCTTTCACAGTGGGGTGTCATATACTAACGGCACCTTGTGTGCTTAAAAGTTTAATTATCTTAAATTTGCTAACACCACATTGATACATGCTTGTGAAATGAATTTGAGAGACATATCATTAAGTCCCTCAACTTCACACCATTTAAATAAATAAACAAGCATAAAAAAAATACAGGTCCAGAGATGGCTGGTCCTTAAACGAAAACGTGGCCTCATAAAACGTACTTAAAGATAAAAAAAATATACTTGATGATCATTTCAGCGTATTCAAAACCTAATCCAGTTTAACTTTTCTCCACAAGGAAAGCAAGGCACGTTCTTCTCTGGTTCTCCGAAAACATTCATTATAAAGGTATGTCTCACATCTCTGAAACCACTTTCATCATCACTGCCGCCACGTCACCCATCTTAATAAGATTCGACCAGAGACCGACGAAGTTCAATACACTAGTGAGGAGGAGCATTTCGTCAGCATTACCCAGAAACCTCAGTCAGGAGACACAGCGTGAAGGCTCTTTTGTTAGGCCTCCACAAGATTTCACAAGTTTGTGAGGAATTGCCGGTCCGGCTCTCTAGTAATGGAGATCGGCATTGTCTGAACATCACTTCCACAGGAAGATCTCAAGAAGCAGCATGTTGCCCGTAGATGCTTTTGATACGCACAATGGCCATTGGGATCATGGGATCTGCACGTCTTCGTATCACAGTGGGACGGTCAGCAAGCCCAAGGAACGTAAGAAGCTGCAGGTGATCGTTTGCGTACTCTTCGTGGAGCTTTTTGAGAGGTTCACCTTCTTTGGGATTGTTTGCAACATGATCCTCTTCTGCACCATCAAGCTGGGATACAGCAGCTACCAAGCGGCCATGGTGAACACATGCTTTGTGGGAGCCAGCGTACTCACACCGGTTCTTGTGGGATGGTTTGCCGAGACGTGTTTGGGAAGGACGACAGTTCTCTGTTTTTGTGCCCTACTTCATTTCTTCGGTTAGTGGTTGCCATTGTAGTGAATTCTTGGTAGACTACACTCTTAAAAATAAAGGTGCTTCATGACGCCATAGAAGAACCTTTTTCGTCTAAATGGTTCCATAAAGAACCTTTAACATCTGAAGAACCTTTGTGTTTCACAAAAGGTTCTTTGTGGTGAAAGAAGGTTCTTCAGATTATAAAAAGGTAAGAAAGAGTTGGTTCTTTAAAAAACCTTTGACTGAATGGTTCTTTGTGAAACCAAAAATTAGGGATGGGCGATATCTTATTTGCGATATACCGGTAAAAATTTCCCCGATAATAATGATAAAGTCTAGTTGTTTGACAAATTTCTGTGTGCGACAGCACGTAGTGACATGCTGAAGGCGGATGTTAAACTATTATATCACTAAATGAGGAGCTCCAATCTAGAACTGGTTTGGTTAAAACTGTACCGTGCCACAAAAATCGGTCTGAACCTTGAATAACGTAGGCTACAAATAATGTACTAGTAGCGTGATGCAGTTTTGCTTGTGTGTAAGATTGTTTACAAACCTGATGTCCAACAAAGATGACATGCTTTTTCTCCAAATTTTAGGAGAAGTCCACTTCCAGAACAACAATTCACAAATAATTTACTCACCCCCTTGTTATCCAAGATGTTTATGTCTTTCTGTCTTCAGTTGTGAAGAAATTATGGTTTTCGAGGAAAATATTTCAGGATTTTTCTTCATATAATGGACTTGATTGGTGCCCTGATTTTGAACTTCCAAAATGCAGTTTAAATGCAGCTTCAAAGGGCTCTAAACAAAGATGTTGGACGATTCTGAAGTTGTAGGAGAAAATAAGATGGCGTTTTTTGCCAT
Source organism: Labeo rohita (assembly GCF_022985175.1). Taxonomy (NCBI): domain Eukaryota; kingdom Metazoa; phylum Chordata; class Actinopteri; order Cypriniformes; family Cyprinidae; genus Labeo; species Labeo rohita. Next base: position 11,307,151 of record NC_066893.1, read on the forward strand.
ACTCTACCTTTTTAAGCCGGAGTACACAGATGATGAACTTAGACGTGGTTTGCAGTAGTGATGGGAAGTTCAGATCATTTTACCGACTCTGACCTTTGAGTCTCGTTCAGCAAAATGAACGAATCTTTTTTCGAGTCATTTCGTTCATTTTAGCAAAATATAATTAAAATGTTACGTGTTACCTCCCTAACACATCTACTGCTTACACAAACGTTGATCACACTATAAACAAGACAAAACTATAATGCTATAAGAAACAGAAAAGATTAATTCATTGTTTACCTGGGTCTTTAGTCTATGATTAGCTCACCTCACCTCTTATCTGACAAGTTTTCGAGTTCGAGTCGTTCGTTCATCACGTGACAGCCCCATAAGATGAATGAATGACTCGAAAAACCTGAAGACTCGAAACAGGTGAACTAATTCCAGTACAGAACCTAATAGGACGTTGCGCATGCGCAACTGAACGAATCACTCCCCGAGACGACTCGTTCTTCCCGAGTCACATTAAAGATTCCTTTAAAATGAACTAATCATTCAAGAACGACCCATCACTAATTCGTAGCATAGTGAACGCACATCCCAGAGCCTGTGCTACACAAGCTGTGCTTAAAAAGTATACAAATTTTTATTTTTCGAAAAAAATGACAGATCGTTTCGCTAGATAAGACCCTTCTTCCTCAGCTGGGATCATTTAGAGCCCTTTGAAGCTGCATTTAATCTACATTTCGGAAGTTCAAAATCAGGGCACCATATCAGTCCATTATATGGAGAAAAATCCTTAAATGTTTTCCTCAAAAACCATAATTTCTTTACGACTGAAGACAGAAAGACATGAACATCTTGGATGTCAAGGGGGTGAGTAAATTATTTGTAAATTGTTGTTCTGGAAGTGGACTTCTCCTTTAACTTCATAACATAGTCGAGTGTTTGAAATGACCTTTTGATATCAGACGTGGCTTCGAATCACAGAATGAGGCAGAAATCATACTATTTATAAAGGCTGTCGATTAGCATTGCATTGAAAATACCAAGATTGCTTGAAGAGCACAGACAAACCATATATTGTAGCCATCGTATGTTTATTGTCTTCAGTTTCCTCAGTTAATATTTCTCTATCTGCGTTTTATTCAGCTACAGCGATAACTGGATTAGAGATGCCTGAAGCATCGTCAGTACTACTACTTCTGCTACAAAGAGTACATACGTGGAGTTTCTGTGCAAGGGCGCTCTCCGGCTTCCGAATCAAGGAGCTTTATTGCCAAGTGTATTCTATGACACTTTGTCTTGGTGTTAGGAGTTTCTAGTACAAAAAATTACAAAAAAATGAATTCACATTCTAGTGAATTAAACAGTCATTACATTATGTATGTACTCAGTAATGCTCACAACACTCTATTTTGGGAGTATAGGAAAGGTAATACTTTTCTCTAAAGAAACAGGATTCCCTGAATTATTGTCACTGATATCGCAATAAAAACCAGAAATTATGGTTTCTGAAATTCAGAAATTTAAGCCCATATCGCCCATCCTTACCAAAAATGGTTCTGATGGCATCGCTGTGAGGAACCTTTTAAAGCACCTCCAATGGTGAAATTACTTTATTTAAATTAAAAAATTATTTAATACTTTATTTAAATTAAAAAATTAAATAAAACTTTTTTAATAAAATTTAAATTTGGGGTTGGCAATATTTTTTTTTTTTTAATATTCTTTCCATTCCATTTTATAAAAACAGTAACAACTGTATTGCGAAATATTATTACGATTTAAATTAACTGTTTTCTATGAATGGATTTTAAGTCATTACTTCAGAAATTATTGAAATATGCTGATTTGGAAAATATTGCTTAGATTTTTTTGGAAAGCATGCTACATTTTTTTAGGATTCTTTGATCAATAGAAAGTTCCAAAGCACAGTATTTATCATTTGACATATTTTGTAACCTTATAAATGTCTTTATGTCGCTTGATCAATTTAATGTGTCCTTTTTAAATTAACTTAAAAAAAATACTTTGGGGTCTTACTGATGTATTTTGAAATAACCTAACTCATTTAAAATCTTGTTAAAAAACCTTTATATAAATTAAAATTATACATCTATTTTTTTTTTTATTTAAAAAATAAATAAAATGTATTTTTCTATATATTGGTTTTATTAAAGATCAAACAGTTCCTAAAAGCACTGTAATCACATAATTAATCATAGATAATTATTTATTTAATTATAATATTTAATTATTCATCTACATATTAATTTCAATGATAATTTTGTTTTTGTTTTTTTTTTAATTAAAAAATAAAATGTATTTTTCTCTGTATTGGTTTTATTAAAGATCAGACAGTTCCTAAAAGTTCTGTAATCAAAGAATTGAACATAGTTAATTATTTATTTAATCATTATATTTAATTATTAATCTACATATATATTAAAATTATATTTTTTTTATTTTTAACAAAAAATAAAATGTATTTTTCTAAATACTGTTTTTTATTAAAGACCATAAAATTCCTAAAAGTTCTGTAATCACAGAATTAGTAATCAGAATAGTTCTGTAATCAGAATATTTATTTAATTATTATATTTAATTATTAATCTACATATAAATTACAATTATAATCCTTTTTTATTTAAAAAATAAATAAAATACATTTTTCTATATATTGGTTTTATTATGATCATACATTTTCTAAAAGTTCCGTAATCACAGAATTAATCATAGTTCATTATTTATTCAATTATTTTTAATTATTAATCTACACATAAATTAAAATTCTTTATTTTTATTTTATTTTTCTATATACATTGGTTTTATAAAAGATCAGTTTCTAAAAGTTTTGTAATCACATAATTAATCATAGTTAAATCTTTTTTAACAGAAACTGACAGTTTTGTCATTTGTACTGGAGGATCATGTGTTGGACCTTGAAATCAAAAAGGTTGAAAGCCACTGCTATAAGAAAAACCCAAACTTAACTTATTTTTATGCTGTTCTATACCACAGACTGTAGGTCCATACTGGCTTTGGCTAGTCCTTGGTCCTAGTTTTGCCATCAAGTGTCTATAAAAACTTGATAACTGACTTCCTGTTGTTGGTCCATTTTTATAGGAACCGCCTTGCTTCCTGTGGTCGCATTCCCTTTCGAGGATTTCTATATCAACACACATAATATTGTGCACCGACTTGAGCCTCACGAGCAACACATACTATTCTACACGGCGCTTGTTGCTGTGGCTCTTGGCATTGGTGGCATCCGTGCCATCCTCTGCCCAATGGCAGCCTATCACCTTCAAGGCTGTGATCAGCATAAGCTCCTGTCCTTCTTCAACTGGTAAGATGATAAATCATCATTATAATATAATCTGAACACAGGATTTTCTCGACATGTCAAAATAGCACTTGGTTGCACTGGTAGAAAAGGTAGCCATCTTGTACTTACACTGACACGTAGTTGTGTGGATGTAAAAAGCAAAAGTTTACAGTTTACATTGTGGAAATGTGCTACTTGCCACAATTAGTTCATTTTGTGAGGGAAAAGTGTCTAAAAACTGGTTTACTGAGATAAAGTACCAGCATTCAGCTGATCATGTGATCTTTTATCTTACATAGAAAAGAGATTATAGCTTTTCTACAGAAAACTTTCTACTGTACTTTGACAAAAATACTTTGAATTTCTTGAGAAATTAAAAGGTTTAAATGAGGAAGAAATTACTGAGTGCACATTTAAAGGGACAGTTCACCCAAAAATGAAAATTACCCAATGATTTACTCACCCTCAAGCCATCCTAGGTGTATATGACTTTCTTCTTTCAGAGGAATACAATCAGAGTTATATAAAAAAATGTCCTGGCTCTTCCAAGCTTTATGATGGCAGTGAATGGGTGGTGAGATTTTGAAGTCCAATAAAGTGCATCCATCTATCATAAAAATTGCTCCACACAGCTCCGGGGGGTTAATAAAGGCCTGAAGTGGATTGGTGTGTTTGTGTAAGAAAAATATCCATATTTAAAACTTTATAAACCATAATCTCTACCTTAACTGTCGTAGGCACATTCACGAGACGTAGGATGTAGGCGTAGCGTAAGCTACAGTAAGAAGTAGCGAACGCTTCAGAGGATAGAGCAAAACAAAACACTGGTCACAAATCAGAAGTACAAAATGAGGATTTGTAAAGAAAAATGTTGGAGGATTTTGATATAAGCCAAGAGGAGTCTTTTCCTTTGCTGTAAACAAAACATGGTTCTCAAGAAACTAGCAAATTCTCACCGGAGCTTACAGTATGCCTACATCCTACATTATCCACTGGAACGTCACTCTCTCATGAACACGCGTATGACAGTTAGCGGAAGTTAGAGATTATGGTTTATAAAGTTTTAAATATGGATATTTTTCTTATATACAAATGCATCGATTCACCTTGGAAGGCTTTTATTAAACCTCCAGATCTGTGTGGAGTACTTTTTATGATGGATGGATGCACTTTACTGGACTTCAAAATCTCAGCACCCATTCACTGCCATTATAAAGCTTGAAAGAACCAGGACATTTTTATATATATATATAAAATATGACTGCATTCGTCTGAAAAAAGAAACATTTTTGGGTGAACTACCTCTTTAATGCACATTGTATAATAGGTTGAAATGCTACAGCTATTTACAATCCACAGGTTTTACTGGCTGGTCAACCTGAACTCAACAATAGTTTTTTTGGGGATTGCCTACATTCAGCAGTCAGTTGCCAAAAACCTGTGTTTTCTCATCCCTTTCACCTCGGTTCTTCTTGCTCTCATCGCCATTCACATGGTGCGCAACAAGCTCACCTTCCGTCCCAAAAAAGGTAACTATAAAACATATACACAGAAATGCATATCTTTCACAGAGAAATGATCTGAAACATATCTGACAGTGGTGGCAACTGTTCTAATTTGTTCATTAACAACTTTGAATTGTTGTCTGTGGACTAACAGCCAGTTCCTTGCTAACTACACTGGGAGTGTTCCTCAATTCTCTCAAAATGTGCTGCCTCCATTATCGCCATTTAAGCGGAGATGTTGCCAACTGGTTGGACCGTGCAAAGGAAAACAATGGAGGTTGCTACAGTGAGACCAGCGTGGAAAATGTCAAGATCCTAGTCAAACTTTTCCCTCTCTTTGGACTTCAGCTTTTATATCGAGCTTGCATTACCCAGGTGAATACAGTTGAAGTCAAAAGTTTACATCCACCCTGCAGAATCTACTAAATGTTAATTATTTTACCAAAATAAGAGGGATCATACAAAATGCATGTTATTTTCTATTTTGTACTGGTCTGAATACGATATTTCACATGAAACATGTTTACATGTAGTCTACAAGAGAAAATAATAGTTTATAAAATATATATAATAAGAGTTTATAAAAATCACCCGGTTCAAAAGTTATTACTGTGTTGTTACTTTTTGAATTTGAAATTCAGGGTAAATTTTATTTTGTCTTCTGGGAAACATGCAAGTATCTTCTGTAGCTTCTGAAGAGCAGAACTCAAAAAAAAATTATATTAAGGCAAAGCAAAATGTACACATCCTCATCTGATTCAAAAGTTTTCACCCCCGGCTCTTAATGCATTGTGTTTCCTTCTGAAGCATCAGTGAGTGTTTGAACCTTCTGTAATAGTTGTATATGAGTCCCTCAGTTGTCCTCAGAGTGAAAGATGGATCTCAAAATCATACCGTCATTGTTGGAAAGAGTTCAAATACACAAAAATGCATAAAAACCAAAGAATTTGTGGGACCTGAAGGATTTTTCTGAAGAACAGTAGGCAGTTTAACTGTTCAGGACAAACAAGGGACTCATGAATAACAATCACTAAACAAAACAAACACAGCTGTGGATCATTCAGGTAACAACACAGTATTAAGAACCAAGTGTATGTAAATTTTTGAACAGGGTCATTTTTCATTAATTCAACTATTATTTTCTCTTGTGGACTATATGTAAATGTCTTTTATGTGAAATATCTTATTCAGGTCAGTACTAAATAAAAAATAACATGCATTTTGTATGATCCTTTATTTTGGTAAAATAATTAACATTTTGCATATTCTGCAAGGTGTATGTGTATATAACAACCTAATGCTTACTTAAATTGTTCATCAATTAGCTTCTGTAATATCTCTTTTTCAAATCTTTTAACAGATCCCGTCAGGCTATTATCTACAGACGATGCATTCCAACTTAAAACTCAATGGCTTTCTCCTGCCAGTAGCAGTAATGAAAGTCATCAGCATACTGCCGGTGTTGATTTTAGCACCACTGCTGGAGCTACTGAACACCTGCTACCAGTCTCCAAAGAAAATCCTGCCCTCACCAGCCACATTTATAAGTAAGCATCCTAACTACAATTAATGATCCTGCTTGTTCAACTTATGCCGCCTTTATGTGCAATCAGAAACATCCCACTAGAAAAATTGACTGGTCTTTTTTACTTTGGAAAATTTACTACGTCCCACTAAAGTCATAATTATGAACAGGTGCTTTATTGTCAGAAAGAATAGCAATTATAGAGGATGGCAAAATAACATTTTATATGTACTGTTAAACTACATTTACCTGCAGCTATGGGTCACGCCTGTGCAGCTCTCTCAGCACTACTGGCCGGGATCTCCGAAATCCACAGGAAGGATTATCCGCAAGTGGAGCAGACTTTATCAGGAAAGGTCCTGCACGTGTCCTCAATGACCTGTTTCCAGCTTACGCCCCAGTACGTTTTACTGGGAGTGGCGGAGGCCTTCGTGACACCAGCGTGTACGTATTCTCACTTCACTTTTTAAAAGACAATATCCATGCTCATTTAAAGGATTCGTTTACAGAATTAAAAATTTCCTTTTACTCACCCCATGTCATCCAAGATGTTTATGTCTTTCTTTCTTCAGTCAAAAACAAATTAAGGTTTTTGAGGAAAACATTCCAGGATTTTTCTCCATATAGTGGACTTCACTGGGGATCAACTGGTCGAAGGTCCAAACTGCAGTTTCAATGCAGCTTCAAAGGGCTCTACATGATCTAAGCCAAGGAATAAGGGTCTCATCTAGTGAAACAATCTGTCATTTTCTAAAAAAAAAATCTAAACCCACGTGCATCTCTGACTTCACGCATTACGTAAATATTCTTTGTCTGTGTACTTCGGTTCAAAAAGGTAGAGTAGGGTGAATCTCATTTTCTCCTCCAACTTCAAAATTGTCCAACATCGTTTTACCTTTTTTGTAAAGTGCGTTTGACTTTCTTTGCACGTTCGCTTTGTAAACACTCTGTCTGTACTTCCGCCTACATCACGCGTGAACTTTCCAACATGACTACGTAATGCTTGAAGTCGAGCTAGTGCAAGATGAGCATTTGTGGTTAAACAGTATATAAATTTGAATTTTTTTTAGAAAATGACCGATCGTTTCAATAGATAAGACCCTTATTACTCGACTGGGATCATGTAGAGCCCTTTGAAGCTGCATTGAAACCTTCAATTTGGACCTTCAACCCGTTTGCCACCATTAAAATCCACTATATGGAGAAAAATCCTGGAATGTTTTCTTCAAAAACCTTAATTTCTCTTCAGCTGAAGAAAGAAAAACATGAACATCTTGGACGACATGAGGGTCACTGATTCAATCCTAAGAATTAATCATGAACGTCACAAAATTCACACAACTCACCCTTCCCTCCTGTTCCTCTGCTCAGGCTCCCTCATATCCTTCTGTCTGACTCCCAGCAACCTTAGAGGCGTTTCCTTGCACTTCCTAACCCTCTCATACGGAGGTGGCTGCTTTCTAGGAGCTTTCCTCATTCACTTCCTTTATTTTGTGTCAGGAGGTAAACATACTTCACTCATGAAAGTGTTGAACTTCATATCGCGGTGCAATAGAACATGAACTCATGTACTTGTGTTTTAATGACTGCAGGAAACTTCTATCCTAATAATCTCAGCAATGGCAACATGGAGAGGTTTTTCTTTACGCTGGCCACATTAATGGCTATAAACACACTAGTGTTTTGGAGAATATCACAAAGGTAAGCTTTGAATATGACAAAATAATGAATATTTTGAGTGTTTACAGGATTGACTGATAAATCTTTCTTATGTTTTTGAGTAGGTATGCAGATCTGAGCGTGGAGCTGAGTAGTGGGGTAGGACAAAGTATCCTGTATGAGAAACTCCTTCAGTACAAGACCTGTCTGCGCTTTTATGACACATTGGATCGTTCGGACACCATGACGTCCATGGAAACTGTCTTGTGAATTCATCACACATATAAACCCTGTAATGCTGGCATTACACAAAAGACTTTCATCACGTGGAACTAGAGCAATAGCTGTAAATAATGCTATTTAAATTAATTAAAAAAATAAAGTTATTTTATGATATATATGAGTTGCTATGTTAATGACTCTGAAAACTAAGGAAGCCCATTTCTGCCACTGAATAAAAAATAAATAAAGGTATTTGCGACTAATAATTCTGACTTTCTTTCTCAGAATTGAGCTATAGACTCACAATTGTGTGTTATACAGTCAGAAATATGGGATATAAACTCGCAATTCTGAAAAATAAACTCAATTCTGATAAAGTCACAATTCTGAGAAAAAGTCAGAATTGCGAGATATAAACTCACAACTGCGAGAAATAAAGTAAGAATTGCGAGATAAAAATTCACAATTCTGACTTTTTTCTTGCAATTCCGAATTTATATTTTACCATTATTTCTTTTTTCTCAAAATTCTGACTTTTTTCTCAGAATTGTGAGATATAAACTCGCAATTGCGAGCTATAAAGTCCAGTTTTGAGGGGGGGAAAAGACTAATATGTTCTCAGAATCTCACAATTTATTTCAAAGAATTGCAAGTTTACGTCTTGTAATTTTTACTCTGAGTTTATTTCATGCAGTTCTGAGCAAAAAAAAATCTGAATTGCGAGCTTATATCACAATTCTAACTTTATAATTTGCAATTGTTTATATCACGCAATGCTGATTTAATTTCTCAGAATTGTGAGTTCATCTGACTTTCTCACAATTTCTGACTTATCTGACTTTCTAATTTTATAACATGCAATAGCAATTCTGAGAAAAAAGTCAGAATTGTGAGTTTATATCTTCCAATTCTGACTTTATTTCTAAAAAACTGCGATTTTATTTCAAAGAATTGCGAATTTATGTCTTATAGTTTTGACTTCATAAGTTTATTTTACATAATTCTGAGAAAAAAGTCAGAATTGCAAGTTTATATCTTGCAATTCTGACTTTATTTCTCAGATTGTGACTTTATTTCAAAGAACTGAGTTCATGTCTCACAATTTTGACTTTAAGTTTATTTGATGCAATACTGAAAAAAACTCAGAATTGCGAGTTTATATCTCTTACTTTATTTCTTAGAATTGTGACTTTATTTCAAAGAAATGCGAGTTTATGCCTTGCAATTTTGACTATTTCATGCAATTCTTAGAAAAAAAGTCAGAATTGCACGTTTATATCTCTTAATTCTGACTTTATTTCTTAGAATTGTGACTTTATTTCAAAGAAATGCGAGTTTGTCTCAGTTTTGACTAAGTTTAGTTTACAGAATTCACAGTTGCGAGATTATATTACAATATTCTGATTTCATTTCTCAGAATTGCGAGTTTATATCTCACAAGTCTGACTTTATAACATGCAATTGTAATTTTATATTTTACAATTCTAAGAAAAAGGTCTTGTTTTTTTTTTGTAGTTGTAAGATGTTGCTGACATGACAAAAACATTATAACAATGATTCTTCAATGCTGTGATGAAACTTTCCTATGTGAAAAAAAACATTTGTTGTCTTAAGTACATTGGATAAAAACATTATCACAACCTTATTACAACACAAAAAAACACTGTTTTTACAACAGTTGTTTGCTGTTTGTGAGCAAAGATTACTGTTGTTATATAAAAGCTTATATTTGCCACAGAATAAAAAAAAAATAGGTAATTGTGAGTTTTTATCTTACAATTCTGATTTTTTTCTGATTCTTATTTATTTATTTATTTTTGCAATTCAGACTTTTCCCCTCAGAATTGCAAGAAAAAAGTCAGAATTGCAAACATTTCGAGAAAAAAAAAGAATTCTGAGGGGAAAAGTCTAAATTTTTACTGTGGCAGAAATAAGCTTCCATAATATGACATATTTCATCTTGCAAAAATAGATAATATTACTAATATGTAGCATTCAAACCCACATAATTTACCTTTCCTCCTTATGATACACTCCAAAAAACGGGTTAATTCGGCATGTGTGCATCTGAGCAGTGTGTGTGGGAGTAAAAACACACCCCCGTCACAGCTGGACCATCGCAACAGCAAGAGATCCGCCTTCGTTGCTACGGACTCGCGTCTGTTTCCCTCAACATGGACCTGCCTGAACCCATACGGCGACGGCTTGGAGATTTCTCCAGAACCGTGTTTGTGGACCAGAACCGAATACAACCCTCTGCGGAGGAGCACGCTGATTTTCTAAACCAGAGTAAGTGTGTTTGAGTGTCGAAACGGTGACTTTGTTGTGAGCCGCTAGCTGCTGTGCTAATTCATCTGGTTAGCCGAGTTTATGTGCCACGTAATGTAGCTTCTACAAGTAAACATCACATTTTGCTTACCTGATTTGCAGATACAATAATGCTTTGTAGAAGTGTTAAACGGTGTTGATTACACTGGCTGGCTGTGTCCCAAACCTATTGAGCTTGAATCGTTGTTTTGAGTCGGATCATTCGCTCATGAATCGTCCGAATCGATCGGTTCTCTAGTCTAATGACTAATTAAACTGAAAACCTAAAAATGTTTATAATAACGTACTGTTAAAATGTAAAATATTTGACGACTTTTATGAATACTCATACAAAGCAAGTGGTTATATAAGTAGCTTTTAATTAAAACTTGTAAAAACTTTTTCAGTCAAAAGATGTAAACAGCGAATACACGATGACGTAAAAACGAACTGTTCGAAAGAACCGATTCGCAAAAATGATTCGAACTTCAGTAATACACAAGTTCCGAGCTGAGTTGAAACGCGTCTATGATGCCCAAAATTACTTAAAATACACAGAAATACTGTCAAGGTTGGCAGCTCACTGGTTTTATAGTAGTAGTGTCTTTATTCGCCAGATAAGGATGTGGTATCGAGTCTCCCTCTTCAGATGTCACTATACTTCAACATGTGGTTCTTTCCTTTCTGGTGGATCAGTGAGGTTGTGATGCTACAACTAAAGGTGATTCTCCTCTACCTAGTATTTTTTAACAGTCCAGTCTGGAATGTTCTGAGATGTTACTACTAATAATAAATAATTACGCTTTTTCATAGTACCCAGCCCTTGCAGATTATTACAAGTTTATCCTGATCACAATTCTCATTTTAATGACCCTGATTGAGGCCATCAGACTCTACCTGGGCAATGTTGGAAATCTACAAGAAAAGGTAAACCTAAGTTTGTACTATATTATAATATAACATAATATTTGTTACCCCTCAGCTTCTCTTATTTTTAAATAGGTTCCAGAATTGGCAGGATTTTGGCTCTTGACTCTTCTACTCCAGTTTCCTCTGATTCTGTTCCAGCTCTTCAACGAGGCTGTTCTCATACAACCTTTGGAGAGAGGAGTTCATATAATACTGGCCTTATTTATTTTTGCTGAGGTATGAATCTATTTCTGTATTGATGCTAGATTATATATTTTTTACAATATTGAAAGAATGAATATCATGTGGGGGTTTCTTTACAGGCTCTTTTTGGATTTGTTGCTTTGCGTGCAATGGTCCGGCACACTGAAAGTCGCTTCCATTTGCGACAATTTGATGGGGTTCAAGACTTAAGAACGTGATGAGAGACCGGCACTGATGGACTATAAAAACACTACAAAGACTTGTTTGAAAAATACAAAGACTTCATCCATTATCAGTGGCAAACAGTGGAGGAACGTCAGTCATTGAGTTGAATTGTTACTGTGGATGTCTTGGTGCCTTATTTTATACAAACAAATCTGGCGTTGTATTATATTTTGTATGTAAAATAAAAAATATTTACAGACTTATAAAGATAAACTAAACATACTCCATTGTTATAAACCGCTAAATAGTATTATTTATTCATTTATAATTTAACAAAATACAAATTAGGTAAATCAAATTCATTAAAAATCAGTTTCACACATTATGTAATTAGAAATCACTTCCATAAAAAGTTAGAAAATAGCTAAGAAGTAGTTTTACAGTACTTATGTATCTTTTATTAAATGTATTTAAAAAATAATGGTAGTAAAGATTGCACAATTGAAATGAATTACATACAAATGTATATTCAGGCACTTGGCTTCACAAGAAAATGATCTGCTCAGCATCTCTTCATCTTCTTCATGTGCTCCTGTTTTGCTTGACCGGTTTTTCCTGAGGCTGTAGCATGTGAGATGTTTGAGGCAAGGCATCTGTGGACTCGTCCTCCACTTGCATGGACTCTTGAATCAACCGCAGATGGAACCTTGTCAAGGAAATCATAGGTGGAGTTAAAGGTTTGCTCATTTCCAGAATTAAAGATGTCTTGATGACTTACTCACCCCCATGTCATCCAAGATGTTTATGTCTTTCTTTTTTCAGTCACAAAAAAATTAAGGTTTTTGAGGGAAACATTCCAGGATTTTTCTCCATATAGTGGACTTCAGTGGGGATCAACAAGGTGAAGGTCCAAATTGCACTTTCAATGCAGCTTCAAAGGAATCTACACATTCCCAACCGAGGAATAAGGGTCTTATCTAGTAAAATGATCTGTCATTTTCTAAAAAAAAAAAATCAAAATTGATATACTTTAACCACAAATGCTTATATTGCACTAGCTCGACTTCACGCATTACATAATTCCCATCGATTCCCTTTGAAGTCCACCACAAGGAGAAAAATCCTGAAATGTTTTCCTCAAAAACCTTCATTTCTTTGATATGAACATCTTAGATGACATGGGGGTGAGTAAATTATCAGGAAATGTTTATTCTGGAAGTGATCTAATCCTTTAGTTCTTGCTACGATTAAAGGTGAAGTCCACTTTCAGAACAACAATTTACAGATAATGTACTCACCCCCTTGTCGTCCACGATGTTCATGTCTTTCTTTGTTCAGCCGTAAAGAAATTATGTTTTTTGAGGAAAACATTTCAGCATTTTTCTCCATATAATGGACTGATATGGTGCCCTGATTTTGAACTTCCAAAATGCAGTTTAAATGCAGCTTCAAACAATCCCAAATGCGGTTGTAAACGATCCCAGCTGAGGAAGAAGGGTCTTATCTAGCGAAACAATCAGTTATTTTAATAAGAATAATACAATTTATATACTTTTTTAATGCCAAACGTTCGTCTTGTCTTACTCTGCCTGGACGTTTTTTGTTCCGGTTCATGACAGTTAGGGTGTGTCGAAAAACTCTCATCTCATGTTCTCCCTCAACTTCAAATTGTCCTATATCGCTGTTTTACCTTTTTTGTTAAGGGTGTTTGATCTTCTTTGCCTGTTCACTTTGCAAAGACTTAGTTGGAACGTCTGCAGCGATGTAGGATGATTTGGAAATTATTTTTTAAGTTAAGGGAGAAAATACGATTGGAAATTTTTTGACATACCCTAAACTGTCCTGAACCAGAATACACAGAGTTCAGGGAGAGAAAGACAAAAAAAAAACTAAAAAGTATTTAAATTGTATTTTTTTAAATGAAAATAACCTATTGTTTCACTAGATAAGACCCTTCTTCCTCAGCTGGGATCGTTTACAACCGCATTTGGGATCGTTTGAAGCCACATTTAAACTGCCTTTTGGAAGTTCAAAATCGGGGCACCATATCAGTCCATTATATGGAGAAAAATGCAGAAATGTTTTCCTCAAAAAACACAATTTCTTTACAAATGAAGAAAGAAAGACATGAACATCTTGGATGACAAGGGGGTGAGTACATTATATGGGAATTTTGGAAGTGGACTTCTCCTTTAAGCAAAATATGATCTTTCTGCGACATACTTCTCATCGCTGCTCAGGCTGTCAGTAGAAGCAGCATTTCTCCTGAAAACCTGTGTTTTGCTTCCTTTGGGCAGCCTCCCTAACCTCAGACTTCCAATCGCAGCCTGGTTCCCAAACAGCTGACCATGGCTGAGGAGGAGGACACAATGACAGCAGTAAGAACAGATGATGACATTCTGCACTGTATGTGACAAGTTTCAAGCAAACTGTCAGAAAAAAATAATGAGTTTAACCTGTGTAGGTCAGGGAGGAAACAGGAAGGATCTTGTTTACTGATTTGGTTGGCCCTTCTGGACCTCTCTGTTTCTGGTGATGCAAGGCTTGCCACAGCACCTGGTAACAAATGAATCAGGTTGCAGGTATCATAATACACTAATACACTGCCAAAAACATTTGTAATTAAGTCTGATATTGAATTTCAATAGTGCAGTGCACATTAATAATGCACAATTTTAAAGGGGTCATCAGCTGCTAAGTTCACTTTTTCATGTTGTTTGAACAATAATGTGTGTTGGCAGTGTATCTACAAATCTACCCTATAATGCTAAAAATCCATGCAGTGGTTTTTAATTAATCTGTAAAAATAATATCCCCTTTTTAAAATCGAGCCGTTTATGAATCTTTGCGATCGCCTTTCCTTATAACATGGTAGTTAGGAAGTTTAGCCGCTAAATGCGGCTAAAGTAAACAAGATTGTCATTCCACAGAGAGAAGAGAGGGGCGGGTTGAGAAGAGCTCATTTGCATTTAAAGGAACAACCCCTTAGAAAGAGATGATTTTTGCAGAGCTCATTTTGACAAGGTATAAAGGGTGTTGTTTTACAAAATCATTGAGAATTTTTAAATCAAAGTATATTAGAGACTTTTCATTAAGACCCTAAAGAATCATATCAACTTGGGCATCCGATGACCCCTTTAATGACTTTTTTCCTAGCATATTAGCCATGCCAGTATTTAAAAAAAAAAAAAGCAAACGTTTACCTCGTCCATCTGCCTTATGACTGATCCTCAGTGTTCCCATGTTGTCTAGTGGCATTAAGTGTTTGACAGGAATATGGGTCACTTGCATTTGACTTTCCTGTCTGAGTTTCTGTTGACTGGGGGAAAAAAAACTTTTCCTTTTTTTATTTGTTTAAAATTATCTTATATATAGCCTATATTGTTGAGGTCAAAAGTTTACATACACCTTGCAGAATCTGCAAAATGTTAATTATTTTACCAAAATAAAGGATCATACAAAATGCATGTTATTTTTTATTTAGTACTGACCTGAATAAGATATTTTACATAAAAGGCGTTTACATATAGTCCACAAGAGAAAATAATAGTTGAATTTATAAAAATGACCCCGTTTGAAAGTTTACATACACTTGATTCTTAATGCTGTGTTGTTACCTGAATGATCCACAGCTGTGTTTTTCGTTCAGTGATAGTTGTTCATGAGTCCCTTGTTTGTCTTGAACAGTTAAACCACCTACTGTTCTTCAGAAAAATCCTTCAGGTCCCACAAATTCTTTGGTTTTCCAACATTTTTGTGTATTTGAACCCTTTCTAACAATGACTGTATGATTTTGAGATTCATCTTTTCATACTGTGGACAACTGAGGGACTCGTATGCAACTATTACAGAAGTTTCAAACGCCCACTAATGCTTCAGAAGGAAACACAATGCATTAAGAGCTGGGGGGTGAAAACTTTTGAACAGAATGAAAGTGTGTACATTTTTCTTATTTTACCTACAGCTACAGAAGATACTTACATGTCTCCCAGAAGCCAAAATATGTTCAATTTACCCAGATCTTCAAATACAAAAAGTTTTCACCCCCCGGCTCTTAATGCATTGTGTTTCCTTCTGAAGCATCAGTGAGTGTTTGAACCTTCTGTAATAGTTGTATATGAGTCCCTCAGTTATCTTCAGTGTGAAAAGATAGATCTCAGAATCATACAGTCATTGTTGAAAAGGGTTCAAATACACAAAAATGCTGGAAAACCAAAGAATTTGTGGGACCTGAAGGATTTTTCTAAAGAACAGCAGGCAGTTTAATTGTTCAAGACAAACAAGGGGCTCATGAACAACTATCACTAAACAAAAAACACAGCTGTGGATCATTCAGGTAAGTATTAAGAATCAAGTGTATGTAAACTTTCGAACGGGGTTATTTTTATAAATTCAACTATTATTTTCTCTTGTAGACTATATGTAAACATCTTCTATGTGAAATATCTTATTCACGTCAGTACTAAATATAAAATAACATACATTTTGTATGATCTCTCTTATTTTGGTCAAATAATTAACATTTTGCAGATTTTGCAATTTCTAAGGTATTCTGCTATTATTATGCCACTTCCACTGTGAAATGTATTTTGCTGTCATGTGATGTAGCCAACTTACCTCCTCTGTATAATGTTTGAAATACGGTGTCTTTCTGTGAGACATAGCAAAATGATAAATATGTCATCCATGTGCTCAAAATTTGACTGAAATCTGCACATAAAAAGTCAAAAGACATACCTTTAATTTCTGGCTGAGGTCTGTACTCGGGGTAGAAGGCCATTGTGTATGGTTGGACTGGTATGGCCAGGGATCTTTCTTTGGAGGCTGGTACTGATGGGCATCTTTTCTGACCTCCAATAACTAAGAGGGTCTGTCTTTGCAATTGCCCCTGGGGGGCTGATGAGGTAGCATGCTGATATGTTTTATGCCCAGTATCAACTAAAAAAATGAGACATGTTAGTTTTAATTGATGTCATTTACTTCCCTTGATAGAAAGGACTGCATATACAAGTACATTATTTATTTTTATATATTTAAATATACCTGAGACAGAGTGGCGGCAAGATGAATAACCATTGTGCAAACCGGTGGCAGGTGCAATCTGGAATAAACAGGGTTTGTTTTTATTCACAAAAAATGTATTCTGCCATATATCAAAAATTTGATGGTCACTCCCTGATGATGTCAATTATCCATAGATACCTTTTCAGGTCTGTTCCCCCAGAGATCTGCAACATTATCTACAACACCAATGTGAGTGGTGGGATGAGGGATCCAAGACCTCACAGTCTGATTCGCCCTCACCGGACATGGCATCTACATAGCATTAAGAATAAAACTTTCACTATCCATTTTACAGTTAAATCATATTTCTTTGGTCTTTTACATTGTATAACAACCCTTTTTTGTTTTTGCTGATCATTTTGGACCAAACTCACATAAATAATTACCTTTTGTTTCTTAGTGTCCTTCACAAAGCACACAGTTTTCTCCTGGATTCTCACTTTGACCACATCTTCATTTGAGGGCACAGGATCCTTCAGAAAAGTATATAGATATAAATAAAAATAAGCTTTGAAATTAAACCTTTACTTACTTTTAAATATATTTTAAATAAATTCTAAAAAAAAAAAAAAAAAAAAAAGTAAAAATCTATTTAATTTATTTTTAATTAATTTAAATTAATTTAATTTATTTATTTAAATAATTTAATTATTAATTTAATTATTTATTTAAATAATTTAATTATTTATTTAATTATTTTATTTAAACACTTTTTAATATTTTGAAGATGCAAGACCATGATCTTTAAGGAATAACCTACATAAAATACATATTTAGTAGTACCTACCAAATGTTTGATGTTCCTTTCAATAATTTTGGGTCCTGCACTCTGTACTCGTTCTTGTCGGAGTCTGTTTCTTTCTTTGCGGCTTCTTAGGTGTTTTTTCTTGCCCTGAATTTGTTATAGAAACAGAACATTAATGAAATGAACAGAAATATTCTTAAAGATGTCACTGAGAGTTTGCTTCATACTGTACCTGGTTTGTGGCATTTATAAGATGAACAGGAAGTCCATCTGATTCAGTGCTGTTTGATCCACTTGTGCTGCACAGAAAATCAGGATTGTGAAGATTCGTTATCAAATGTTCACAGGATGTTTTACAAACATATTTAAATGGAATATGTTTTTATTTGACTGTATTCTTACCTGGATTCAATGTCAATGTCAGACAGATCATCTAAGGAGTCCACTTCTCTTCCCAGTTTCCACCTGACCTCTTGTCTTAGTAACAGCCCTAATTCTTCCAGACAGTGTTTGGTCTGTTAAAAATGTATTTACATCAATTATGCTGTTTAAAAGCTGAGTAAAACAGTATTACAAAAGAAGTAAAGGACAAAGACAGGCCACCTTGGCTGGGTCGGGATCACAAAAGTCAAGGAGAGTGTCACAAAAGCAATAGCCCATTAATTTCAGGTCCCGCGTGCTGAAGTGTGTTCCTTTTCTGTTGCCTACAAATAAAAATACTGCTGTTATAAGACGTATTTTTGGTGTATACCAGTGCTGTTATTGTTAACTAAGGGTGTGTTCACACTCGTTCGCCACTTTAAGTCGAATGCACCTTTTCCTTTTGATTGGAATGTTCGGTGAGTTCCGTCACAAAATATACTTCATTCAACCCGACCAATAAGGTTGTGAACGTATCACTATGCCTTTAGGTTCAGTATCTTTAGGATCACTGTCAAAAATGCCAGTGTGAACGCTAAAAGGACCAGAACCAAGTGTATCATTTTCCTTTTTGGTCCAGACCAAATAAACCAAACAAAATAAACTGAAATATGTTTAAGCTTTAAGTAAATTATCTAAAAAACTAAAACAACTAAAACTATTTATAAATATATAAAAAAAAAAAAAAAAAGCACATTACAAAATAACTAAAAAGTGAACTAAAATTAAAATGAAAATGTATTAAAATATAAAAATAAAATATAATTCCAAATGTTAATGTTAAAATATAGCTGCAATCAGGGTTAAAGCACTTTAAGGCATTTAAGCACATAAAAGACATTTTTTGAAAGCCTGTAACCACCTAAATCAATGACTAAAAAAAGCATTTTTGGCAAATTCAGGTAATTACCAATAGAAATATAATGATATTTAATGTTTATGACTGTTACAGTGCCACCTATGGTCCGATCTCCATAAAACTTTGCATGTTTGTTTAGAATCTGTCACATGTGCTCACCTAGTTTTGTGAAGTTTTGAGTTTTTGTTTATGATTTATAGGCTTTTAGGTATATTTGGACATGCCTCTTTTCTAAACAACCCTGTTATAGCTACCCAAAGGGTAAAGTTCATTTTTTTTTTTGATAATTATTGATTTAGAGAGTCCAGAGATTCATGCACATATTGCACTTGAGCCTGCAAGTAACGGTTTTTGTACTTTTGATTGCTGTAGAGACATAGTCAAGCCAATTGGAGCAAGCCATGGTGATGTTGTAGACGGTGTGAGTAATACCATCCCTCCAATTTTTATGTCTCTATTACTTACGGTTTGGTCTGCCTGATTAGTTAGCTGGAGAATGCTGATCCTTGGCCATTCTAACAATTACAACAGGGTTTCAGCGCCCTGAAAACTATATTAGTTATACAAATACTGAAGCCCTAAAAACTATATTAGTTATACAAATAACACTAAAACCATTCACACTTAAAGTTGGCAAACTTTTTTGATAAGTACCCAGTGTGGAGCCTCCAAAGGTTGACTCCATTGTGTAGCTGTTCCTAATGCCTAGTCTCCACATGACAATGCGGCCGGTGCCCTCTTTGCTCTTGTGCATTTTGAACTTGCAACTCCTAAAAGAAAACTAAGAAAAGACAAAAGCATGCATTCTAAATTTGAAAACTGATATATCATATTCTTGAGATTACAGCTATGATGACCACAGCCAACCTTGTCTTTAGCGTTCTTGCTCATCATGAGAGGGAAAACGCGTTCTTGAAGACACTGCGAGGCATCTTTCCGATCACTGCATCCATACATAAACACGTTGTTTTTCCTGCTATGACCGTGAAAGTCACAGTAGACCACAACCTCTCTTTCAGCAACTAACCTGTGGGATCAAATTAGCCAGGTGTATAGGCATTTACCATTGTTAAGTGAAATTTCGTGTGCAATTTCTTTGTGAGTGGTCAATAGACAATGGACATTTTTTTGCGCTCAAAATGTCACCAAATGTAACCACACCTTATACCTGAACAAAAATGGTCACATTAGTAAAAAAAAAAGAATGAAAGAATCATTACCCACCGTTTGACCATGTTACGAGTGTACCAAATGCATGGGAAAGAGTCGCGCAGCAGACTGCGGTAGTTTCGGTTCAAATCGCGGCCTGTGAGTGAACAGCGGTAGTTTCCCACTACTACTCCGTCAGGGTTTAGCATTGGTATAACCTGCACCCAGAACATCAGTTACCGTTGTAATCTAACTGTTTGCATCTCATAAAGTAGCTGACATGGGTATACACAGAAATTTTCACCAAAACCCGTTCTCCATTTGTGCCCTGCACTCCTTCTCTCACCTTAAAAATAAAAATTTCCCTCAACAAACGTGCATCAGGCAAGTCGCTGAGCAGGAACTCAAGAAAACCCTGCATCATCCAAGAGCCATTGGTTTCTCCTGGATGTACCCGTGCCGTCACGACAACTGCCCGCTTGGCATTGCGCTCTGCTAGGCTTGTGGACGGTGCTGTTACAGTCAACACATACACTGCATTTCCCGCCAGACTGCGACAGAGCACCCGCAGCTTACAGTAAGCTGCACGGACAGGGTCTGAGATGACCTCACGCAGGTAATGCTGTAGGTTTGAATAGGTGTAAGGGTAGCAGTGGGCTAGGTAGCAGGTGTCACCATCATAAGGGAACTCCAGAGTCCAGGTGAGGGAGTACAGCGCTTTACCATCCTGTTCAGTGTTGTTTCTGTAGTACCTGTAGAAGACATTAAGACAGCAGTTGGGTAGATAATGCTGTTTTTTTTCTGGATCTGCTATTTTATTAAAAAAGTCAATTTTCTCTGCATATCCCTGACAACCGTGTAAACAATAACATCATTCTCATTATGAATGGTCATGTGACATGCATTTTCGATTGTGTAGTGGACAGAGATAATTTCTGAACACAGTGAAAACAACAGTGTAGACGATGATAGTTTTCATTTTAAAACATTGTTTTAAATCGAAAATGCACTGGTGTAAAAGGTCTAAGTAGCACTGTCAAATCATTTAATCACGATTAATCGTATTCAGAATAAAAGTTTTTTTGTTTTTTTACTACTCAACAGTATTTGAATAATTTTCTCCACCAAATCAAAGTCATGTGGTGCAACCAACATGTACAACCATAAAGGAAAAATAATATACTATAATATCATAAACTGCAATTATATATATCAATAAACCTCTCAAAATATCAAATATTTTGACCTATTTATAAAAAGTATTAAAAATTCATGTGGTCTGACTCTCTAAAATTGTAATGATATTTATAAATTAACCATTTATATTTTTTAATATAAACATTTCTTTGAAATGTTACAAGAACTGTAAACATTTTTCAAGCCACATTTTCAAGAGTACAATTTTCATGTAAAAAAAAACATGCTTTGTTAAAAAAAAAATCATAATTATGACAAATCATAAAAATTATGAAATTATTACATACTTAGTCAAGTATGAGACAAAAATTCTAAATTATGACATACTAAGGCATAATTGTGACCTAAAACATTACAATTATGAGATACTAAGGCTGTCAAATCGATTAATCACGATTAATCGTATTCCAAAATATTTGTTTTGTTTGCATATGTCTACTGTGTATATTTCTATGTATATACAAATACACACTCATACATGTAAGTATTTAAGAAATATATGTAATATATATTTATATTTATATATAATATATGAAACCGCAAACCTTTTTGGATGTGATTAATCACGATTAATCAACTTGACAGGCCTAATACTAAGTCCTAATTATGAGCTAAATCAAAATGATGACATAAAAGGTACATAATTAATAATGATCTCATAATTTTGACCTTTTTATGTCATGATTTCTACTTTTATCTGATGACTTAGTATGTCATAACCATGGCTTTTTATGATTCCTTTTGATAACTGAGCCACAAATGATAACTGAGCCACAACTTTGTGTTCATGTTGAGAAATCACCTAATATTGGCTCCTGTTCGCTGCCATCCTTCCCTCTTCAACCAGGCAGCGTGCTCAGAGTACAGCAGTGGGCGCATTCCAGCACTATAAAGACTGCTGGCCTTCATCAGGTTGATGATGGTGAAGCGGTAGGTGACGCCTGCCCTCATGTTCCTCACCCGGAAGTAGAACCACTGAGTGTGTTTAGTGGTGTACAAGTCAGTGCGCAAAGTCAGCTCATAGTCATACTGACCACTGGAAAGTCAAGATCACAGAGTGTTTTATATCAAATCAAGATATACAGGCTTTAGATCTTGTCAGAAGAAATACAACCATTTATGGGAATATTAATGAAGCTGTGTGACTCACACTTGCACTGCTTTTTGTAGGTTTCCACTCTCAAAACGGGACTCAAAAGCTAGTGTAGGCTCCTCCTGATGGTTGGCACAGGACGTGGCACTTTTAATGGGTCCTCTGCTCCCACCCACACGAGAGTAGGTGAAGTAGGAGGTTTTTGTGGCTAAATGGTGTGGTGAACCGACAGGTAAGGATATAAAAAAGTTTGGAAGTAGCTACATATTTTTACACAAGAGGACAAATCTGCACTATTTTCGTACCCGCGTCTATGCGGTATACTGTGTTTCCTCTCACCCCTCCTACCGGCATGGGAGCAGGTTCATCACCTGTTGGCTGGTAGAACGGCTCCGGCTCTGAGGGGTCCCATTCTGTTTTTTCAGACATTCAAAAATGTAATAATTCAATATATAGAGAAAATGAAGGCTTTACACAATTATTTACAAATCAGGCTATATGTTGGTGCCGACAGCCTTGTGGTTAGTGTGCTGACATTATACAGTGCAACTGCGCTCACAGTGACCCGAGTTCGATTCCCGTCAAGGTCCTTTGCCGATCCCACTCCCCTCTCTTTCTACCTAATATTTTTCTGTCATCTCACCACTGTCCTCTCTGAATAATAAAGTAACAAAAGCCCAAAAATAAAAAATTAAGATGTACAAAAAACTAAAAAATGTAGTATAGTTTAAAAAAGGTGAAACTTTAAAATGTTAAAATGTAAAAGATAAAATGTTTTTTAAATGTATTATGCATGGTATTTCTATTTATTTATTAGAATCATTCTAATTGATATACTTACCTTACTTGCAACACTTACATTTAAATTTATTTTGCAAGGTAAAATGTGTTTTGTTGTTTGTGAACAGTTAATTCATAAACATCATCAAAGTTGCACCATGTGACACTTTAAAACCTGAACTAACCTGTTTTGCCCTAAATAGTCAAATTATCTCATAGGTTGTTTTTTTTGTTTTGTTTTGGGGTTTTTTTGGCAAATAGCATGAATTTTTCATTGATATATAACTGTGGGAGTCGCACGACATGACACTTTAAAACCTTGCCATAAAAACACAAATCATCTGACAATTTAGGACTAAAAACATCACATCAAAATGCTGTGTAGATTAAAAAGGGTGAAAGGTAATCCTAATTATCATTTTCAAAAATGTTTTTAAATATATTTTGCATGGTGAAAAGTTTTATTTCTTTATTTATTTATTTTTTTTTTTTTTTTTATGTTATAAACTGTTAATTCATATGTATGAGTTTTGGGCAAGTCACACCACATGACACTTTGCAGACTGAACTAAACTTGTTGTGTCACAAAAATTTAAATATATCATGAATATCATGAATTGTTAATTCATGAATATCATCAAAGTTGCACCACATGACACTTTAAAACCTGAACTTTTTTGCCCTAAAAAGTCGAATCAAATTTTGTTTTTGTTTTGTTTTGTTTTTGCAAACAGCATGAATTGTTCATTGATAAACAACTTTTATGAGAGTTGCACCACATGACACCTTAAAACCTTGCCCTAAAAAGACAAATCAAAAGACAAGAGACTAAAAACTTCAGATGAAAATGTTGTATAGATTACAAAGGAAGAAGCTTAATCTTAATTAGCTTTTCTCAAAAAATGTTTTTAAATATATTTTGCATGGTAAAAGTTTTTGTTTTTGAACTGTTAATTCATAAATATAATCAGTTTTTGGCGGGCCACACCACATGACACTTCACAGCCTGAACTAACCTTGTCTTGTCATGAAAATGTGAAAATTATCCGATATTTTAAAAGACCTACTGACCTTGATACACAGTCATGAGGATCTGCAGGGGTTTTCTCAATTATATCTTTTTTTTTAATGGTTGCACGACATGATTTTGATTTGGCTAGGCTTTTTTTTGTCAAATATTTATATATTATTAATATATATTTATGTATGTATTATGTATTTATGTATTTTAAAGAAAAGTTATTAAACAGATCTATTCAAATCACTGTATGGAAAAATAGCATTTTTATATATATATTTTATGAATACATTCACAGATTCTGGGTTCAAAGAAAGTGTCTCCACACAAGTCATTACTGATTTGGTATCCATCTGAGAATATACTGTATTAATAGTGTAAAACTTTTATTTTAATACCTATATGCTGGATTTTGTCACGAATCACTTCACATTCTATGGGCCAGCGGACGCCCTGGAATGGACAGGAGGTAGATGGGATAGTGAAGAGGTCCAAAGGCTCCCTCAGCCGTGGAATTGGCCGCTCCCCGTCAAAGTCAAACACCAGCTGCCGGGTTCTGAGAACTTTGTCTAAGCTGAAAAAATCTTGGAAAGAAATGAAACACAGGCATATTAATACAAAGTCTAATTTATTACCCAACAGACATGCTGTAGTCAAAAGACATGTGAGAAGCATTTGTTACCAGCAGCGATTATCAGAATTACCCATGTAACCAAGACGTACAATTCACTGGTACAAGCTCCCTAAAACAATTATGTGTTCTTAGTGTCTGAATCTTTTATAAAGGCCCTGAATTTCAAATGGGAACTAGCTGCTTAGACTCAAGTGTTACGTATTGCGTGACAACTTGAAAGAACTTGAGAGAAATGCACAAAATATCATTATTTAGGTGGCAATGGTGGTGTTTTTATTGAAGATACAGTATTGCATCTTTACATGGGATCAACTCTATTTAGGTTTTGTAAACTACAATATTTTAATGGACATATCATATCATTCTTCAATATGGAAGCCCATATCCACCACATAAAAAAAAAAAATCATGCTTTGATCAATTATAATTATGTGATTAAAAAGTCAGAATTAGGAAATAAGAATTTGAAATGATGGCATTCAAAATTAAATTGATAACTATAAGAAAAAAAACAATATTTTTGTCTTAATTACTGATTTTTTCATTTATTTATTATTGATTGACATTTTATTTCACAATTTAATATTATTTTTTATTTTCATAATCATTTTTACTTTTTATGTCATGGTCATGATTTAACAAAGCATGATTCTGAATTGACATAACATGCTTTATTATAACATGCTTCTATTCTAAATTATGACATGAAGTAAAAAGTCAAAATTATGAGAGAAAGTCATAATTATTAGATAAAAGTTAAAACGATGACAAAAAATTAAAAAAAATCATAATAATAGTAAGGAAAAACTATGAGAAATTATAACATAATAAGTGATAATTATGAGATTTAAATTTAAATTATGACACACTTTAATAACTATTCAATAAAAAACTACATTTTTAAATAAAAGATGACATAAACATTGGAAAAACAAACTGAAATTGACCAAAAAGTCATGAGGAGAAAAGGCCATTATTATGTCATATGTCATAATTATGAGATAAGAAGTTGAAATTATGACATTATAAGTGATAATTAAGAAAATAAAAATTATGACCTAAAAAGTCTGATGAGAAAAAGTCAAATTTAGGATATAAAAAGTCAAATTTATGCCTTACTAAGTCATAATTATTAGATAAAAGTTTAAATAACGACAAAAATAAATATAATCATAATAATGAGGAAAAAGTATGAGAAATTATAACATACTAAATCATAATTATGAGAATACAAAAATGTTTTAATTATGACATAATTTAATAACTATCCTACTAATTAATAACTAATTTTGAGATAAAAGATTACTTTTTTTTTTTTTTTGGAAAATAAAAATTAATTTACCAAAAAGTCATTAGGAGAAAAAGTCATTATTGTGTCATGAGTCATAATTATGAGATAAAACATTGAAATTATGACATACTAGGTGATAATTATGAAGAAACATACATATAAAAAATAATGACCTAAAAAGTAAAATTAATGACATACTAAGCCATAATTATTAGATAAAAAAAATCAAATGTATGACATACTAAAAATAAAAAGAATCATAATACTAAGGGAAAAAATGATAAATTATAACATATTAAGTCATAATTATGAGATAAAAAAGTTGAAATTATGACCAACTTTAATAACTATCTGATAAAAATAAATAAATACATTTTGAGATAAAAGATGACCAAAAAAAAAAAAAAAAACATTTGAAAATAAATTTTAATTGACCAAAAAGTCATAATGGGAAAAAACTCATTATGTCGTAAGTCATAATTATGAGACAAAAAGTTGAAATTATTTACTTAATTAATACTTAATACTTAATTATTATTATTTTTAATGGCTTTTTATTTCATAATGTCATGATTTCAACTTTTTATCCCATAATTATGATTTAACAAAGCATGTTTTTTTTCATATGTAGCAAAATGGGTTTTAATACTTCACATCACTGTGAAGAGTTTTACATATTTACTCTGACATGGCTTGGCTTCCTCTTGTTCGTCTTCTAAGTTGGAGTCGTTGCTCTCAGATGGTGAGTTGATCATGTCTGAAGCGGTAGAATCTTGATTGCCCTCCCATTCTCTTTTGACAGGGACTCCCGAATGCACAGAGGCAACATTGTCTGTGTAAGCAGAAACAAAATGTAAGTAAAACATGTAACGTTAACGCTATATTAGAAGACATATACAATCCATTAAAATAAACCAGTCAAACGGTGTTAACCCCATCCAAAAGCTTACTTGAAATTAGTAACTCACCTGAGAGGAATCCATAATGCTGAAGATGCAGCAAAATGAATCTCTCGTATGGATCATCTGCTTTCTTTTGTTCAACATGACAGGAGAACAAAAAGTGAGTTGAAGTACAAGCAAAGGGGCAGAAGGTTAACAGGCATTGAGTATCAGTGAGTTGGCAGGTTAACCAACAGGGTAATATTAGACTGTAACCGCAGAGTGCAAAGCAGCAGTAAATTTTGTGGCATCACTCACCTGCATTCCCGAACCTCGAAGCGACGCGACTGTACGTAGAACATTAAGGCGTCGTAAACAACGCTAAATAACTTTTCAATTTACAAGCGACTGAGAAGATATCAAATAACAGTGCTTGTTAGTATATAACCATATTGTTTAAAACCCTGGAGGAAAACTACATACTGGTTAGTCTTTAAAAATCAAAATGGTCCTAGAAGAGAAAAAATTACACTTTTTAAAACGTCCTCGTAACAGTTATAGTTGAGGCGCCCCTGACGCCATTTGTGTCACTGTTGCCATGGGCACGACGTACGTTTCCTGCTAGAAGCACGCTGCAGTAATGTAGAGAAGAAACGAATAAACACATTTCTGTTAATGTATTTACAGTTTTCCTTGAAATGTCTTTTAATGTGTTAATAATTTAAATAAATAAATAAATAATATAAAAAATAAATAACAGGGGGAGAGTAATATTTATTATTTATAAATTAAATATATATTAATAAATGCTTACGGAGCAAAACTTCTATTTGCTGCTCAGTGTTATTTTATAGACATTAATATAAAGTAATGGCATTTATTCAATATTATTATGCATTTCGAATTTCCTTTTACGTGTTTATTTGTAATATAAATTTAGTCTTTATGTTGGGCGCTAGTTTTATTCATTTTTTATTAAATGTCAATTTAGTTTATTATTTTTACTTTCAGTATCAGCTTATTTTCAGTTTAAGTTTGTCATGTCATTGTTTGGCATGAAGTTTCATATACATATATGATAGTGATGTCAAATCCATTAATCGAGATTAATCGTATCCAAAATAAAAGTTTGTGTTTACATTAAATGTACGTGTGCTGTGTATATTTAAACGTATATATAAATACACAAACGTACTTATGTTTTAAAAATATTTACACGCATACATGGATTCATATTTATATTACATATAAATATATAACGTTTCTTGCTTATATATGTACATGTATGTGTGTATATTTACAGTGGGTACGGAAAGTAGACCCCCTTAAATTTTTCACTCTTTGTTATATTACAGCCATTTGCTAAAATCATTTAAGTTCATTTTTTTTTCCTTATTAATGTACACACAGCACCCCATATTGACAGAAAAACACAGAATTGTTGACATTTTTGCAGATTTATTAAAAAAGAAAAACTGAAATATCACATGGTCCTAAGTATTCAGACCCTTTGCTGTGACGCTCATATATTTAACTCAGGTGCTGTCCATTTCTTCTGATCATCCTTGAGATGGTTCTACACCTTCATTTGAGTCCTGCTGTGTTTGATTATACTGATTGGACTTGATTATGAAAGCCACACACCTGTCTATATAAGACCTATATAAGACCAATATGGGGTGCTGTGTGTACATTAATGAGGAAAAAAAATGAACTTAAATGATTTTAGCAAATGGCTGCAATATAAAAAAGAGTGAAAAATTTAAGGGGGTCTGAATACTTTCGGTACCCACTGTAAATACATATAATTATATAATTATATTATCAATGTATGCACAAACTTTTATTTTAGATGCAATTAATCGCGATTTAATCGGTTTGACATCACTATATATATATCTATATCTATATATATGTATATATAGATAGATATAGATGTGATTAATCACAATTAATCGATTTGACAGCACTAAATTATATATATATATATATATATATATACACATTTATATGTGTGTGTGTGTGTGTAAAAATACGCATGTATATGAATTGTTATTCTTTTTATACATTTGAATTACACATTTCAGTAAATGTGTATATGCATGTATATGAATTTTACGATCCTTTATACATTATTTGAATTATAAATTTCAGTAAATATGTGTATATATATAGATATATATATAGATATATATACACACATATTCATATATACATTTTTGTTCTCATTATACCTCTAATTTGAATTAAACATTTCTATAAATGTTTTAATTAAAAAAAAGCTAAAAAAAAAGGTAAAAAAAAAAAAAAAAAAAAACGAACAAAATATTTGTGGAAAAAAAATTTTATTATCTACAACGTAGAAAAGGTTTGATGGCTCTACAGCCGCAGTTCTGGGAACATTTACACTGAACATCATTTTTTTTTTATTTAAAAGAAAGACATTTTGTGAACAATGTTCATTAATATTATAGTGAAAAAAAAAAAGTTGGCACATGAGTTGAATTTATTCACAACATCAGTGGAAAAAAAAGATATAGTTCACATGAAGCATACTTTAAAGTGCAAAGGAGTGGGTATCATGGATGTCTCAACTATGAGTTTGGAAGCATAGCTGAAACTCTTGTTAACAGTGGTCAGCTGGTCTAATCCAAGACCGATCTTTCCATATACTGTATATAAAAGAGGATATTGAAGCTTAGCTTATAAAACATTGTAAGCTGGATACACAGGTACAGCACTGTTTAATGTCACCCAAGACAGCGCAGAGCTCACCGCACAGCTGATGGTTCGCACCCTTGACGTTGTACAAAACATGTTTTTTCGGAGAAACTGCAAACAGCTTTGAGAAACTAAATAAATGGAACAGTCCTTTAATATTGATTTCATTACATTTTAATTTACAGATAATTCGTGCACAGGTTTCATGGTTGGAGTAATTAAAAGTAGAACAAAAAAAAATTTGTACATGTTTAACCTTGTTTCAGGTTCGCTGAATCTTTAAAATAACTTGCAGACATTAGAGGCTGTCATGTTGCAACAACCCATAACAAAGTATACTTTTAGTCACAAGATGATGCATTTGAATTTAACAGCACGGAGTTGACCTAAAATAGGTTCCAACAGGCAATGTGTGCTTTTTTATATATATATATATATATATATATATAAAAAAGAAAAAGAAACGTTCGTTTGAATTTGCCCTACTAAGTCCACTGGAGCTTAGCAAGTGGGACGCAACACCAAAACAGTTCAGTCCAGCTCTTCCAGAGGCTCTTGTTTAGTGTTTTCAGGACTGATGTTATGAACTCTGCATCATCTTTCTTTTCTTTAACAATCTTTCCCTCCAGTCGTCAGGAAGTGCTTCAAAGTTTGCATTCTTTCCAGCCTTCCCTCTGCAAATAGAGATAAAAATGACAAGTATTTACACAATTTGTTTGTTTTTTTTTTTCTCAAAATTCTGCTGACAGTCTTGGCTTTTTCAAACTTACGATGCAAGCTGTTGTTGTTTCCATTCCTCAATGCGCCTGCTGTTGAGCTGTTCACGATCTTCATCGCTGGAGCTTGACTTCTCCTCTTCATCCAGCTCTTTCTGAATGCTCTGCCACTTCTTCACCAGAGACGGCATCTTCGTCTTACTTTTCTTTGTCTTCACGAAATAAAATGCAGCATTTAAATGACAGCAAATTATTTTCTTTCAAAATTATTTCTAAACATGACATACTTTAAGAAAAAAATAAATAAAAATTAAAAAACAGAAAATTAAGCGAAATAAAACCCAAAACACCAAAAACAAAAAGCCTAAGAATAAAAACAAACAAAAACAGCAGAACATAAAAAACCCAAGAACAAAAACCCCAAAAACAATTCAGAAAAAAAAAGCAAAAAAAGAACAAAAAAAAAAAAAAAACCCTAAAAAAATAAATAAAAAGAACAAAGACAAGCAAAAACACCAAAAACAAACACATCTTATATAAAAAAAAAAAAAAAAGAACAAAAACAAGAAAAACCCACAAAAGAAAAATAAAATAAAAAAACTAAGAACAAAAACACCAAAACATAAAACATAGAAACAGCAACTCAAAAAAAAAAAAAAGGCATTTTCCAAACTATCGGTATCGGCATTTATAATGGCCAATAAATGAATTTTTCAAAAATAAAATAAAAACGGACGAAACACCCTTCAACCATGTCATGAGTGTTGGCGTTGTATAGTTTGTCCACCAGAGGGCACTCTACACCGTCCCTGTTGGCAACACTCGTGTATAACGCGCCACACATCCTGCAACCTGCTGATCCAGCCAGAGTCGGGCAGAGAGAACCAGTTATCCGCGAGTGAGATCATCGGTGAAGTGTGTTCATGGTGAGTTGGTCACGAGACATACATTGCTTGAATAACAATTAAAAGAACATCCCCATCAGTTCTCTTAACTCAAATAAGCATGACAAAATTCGTGACTATCATGTCCAGTTTTGCTGCTGTTAAATAAGCCGAGAGTGAAGCGGAATTAGCTAGTAATTACGTTACGTTGTTACAGTGTAGTTGACTGACTGTCCTTTTAACTTTTGACAATGAGACTGAAGTATTTCTTTAATAGCGTGACAGTTATAGCAATGAGAGGTATCATCTCTCCTTGGCCTGTTATAATGAAAATGTATGTTTAACAATTTGCAGTATGACGTTATCCATTGCTAAATTATGGCTCATCATAGACTAGCTAACCACAAAGCTAGCTAATGCCACTATCAGTGGAAGACCGCTAACGTTAACATTAATGAGCTTGGAAACCACAACGAACTTATTCTGCCTAAATAAAGTAATGATTACTGTATTTATAACTAGCATATCTCTAGTTACAGTCCCTGCATTGTAAAATGTAAGTTAGACTTGCCAGGAGTGAACATTTAGACATAGAGAAAAAGTATCAAACGTAGCTTGTGCATAAAAGTTAGCTTTTCTTTTACATGTGTGTGAAATCCAATGACGCCAAGTGTGCGTTGCAGACTGTCGTTCAGCCGCAGCATTAACGAGTCACATAATGGATTTAGATCGCTAAATCGTAGGTTTTAGAAGGCAGGCAGCAACTGGTGATTGAAAATGGTTTGATGTAGCTTGGTGGAAAGAATTTAAAAAGTGCAGGTAAAGGGATAAGCAAGCTGACATTGTAATTATAAGGTAGCTTATAACCCAGCTAACAATTTACTTGCGACAATAAAAGAAACAAGTTTTTTTTTTTAAATGCATTATCATATTATGTTAGTTAAAACTCAAATAACTACAAATAACTAATGTTAGGGAAATCTGTTAATGTTTTGTTGCGCGTTTCCTAAATAAAAAAAAAATAATAATAAAATAAAATATTGGCCGATATATCGGAATATTGGATTTTAAAACCAATAAATATTTGTATCGGTATCGGCCTTCAAAATCCTTTATCGGTCGGGCTCTAAAACAAAACAAACATTTCAAAAATACAAAAACCAAAAGAACAAAAAAAACAAAAAACAAAACAAAAACAAAGAACAACAACAACAAAAAACTAAGAACAAAACCATAAAAAAAAAAAAACAAGAGAAAAGGCAAAACTAAACAAATCCAAAAGTGACACAACAGCAAAATAAAAAGAAACAAACCCAAATCAAAACACCCACCTTCTCTTTCTTTTGTTTCTTTGTTTTATCTGTGAGTGCTTTGCTTGTCGGTTCCAGGGCGGCTGGTGGTTGTGGAGCAGGGGGAGGTGGCTGAGGTGGCAGGGCTGGCATTGGAGGGACTATGCTCTCTGTGGGCAGAGGGGGTGCGACTGCAGCCGTCATCCCCCAGTAAGCACTTCCAACTAGCAGCGGGGCTGTGAATGAAGAAAAGAGAAACATAAGGAATAACATCTTGCCACAAGATGGGATGCTCTTTGAAAATACTAATGTGTGTAAAAGCAGTTTATGCTCACCAGCTGTGGCAATGGGTTGAGTGTAAAGAATGGGGCTGCTGCCAATGGTGACTGTTTTGGGCAGAGGAGCTGAGCCTGGAGCCTTGCGTTTCTGGGCTTTAGCCGCAAGTCCTAAAGATGCTGCTGCCTCAGCCGCCTGAGAAAAATACATATAAACATATAGCTTTACTTTGCATTAAAGCATAATAAGCTAAATTATCTTATAGGGATAGTTTACACAAAAATAAAATTTCTGTCATTGATTATTCACCATCATGTCGTTCCAAACCTGTAAGACCTTTGTTCATCTTCAGACCCTATGCAGGGTCAGAAAGCTCTTGCATTCCATCAAAAATATCTGAAGCTATCTAATATCTGTTCTGAAGATGAACAAAGGTCTTACAGGTTTGGAACAACATGAGGGTGAATAATGATTATAATTTTTCATTTTTGGGTAAACTGTCCCTAACTCTCAAGATAAAAAAAAAAAAAAAAAAAGACCTTGAACTCTTCTGTTCCAGGAGCTGGAGGCTCTGACTCCTCATCCTCCATCTCCACCTCCTCAATCTCTCCATCATCCTCGAGGGGTGGTGGAGGGGGTGGAGGAGGAGATTCAGGTGGTGGAGGGGGTGGCGGTGGTTGCTCTGTGGGTGGAGGGGGCGGATCCTCTGGAGGAAGTGGAGGTAATGGTGGCTGAGGAGGCTGCGGAACCAACCAATAAGACTGCACATCTCCTAACGAAGTTCCTGTTAAAAAAAATAAATAAAACCACCTTTCATTTCATCTCATGCATATTTATTATTTTACATTGCCATAATGGTAAAAAGGTACGTTTCCCTGCAGGACTTAGGGAAAAAAAAAAAAAAAAAAAAAAAAACAGCTCTAGTTTTGCTGTGCTTGTTTGTAGGCCTGCACAATTTGGCCAACAATTTTGTGATTACGTAAACGTGACTATAATGATAAGTATATTCATTATTATTACCATTATTATGAGATACAAGCTATTACTGAGATCTGAGATACTCAAAATGAGCTTAAAAAAAACAAAAAACAGGGACCGCATTTATTTTACTAAAATTTCACTGTCCTAGCCATTACCCTGACATTATTGACTTTAGGCCCCTAAAAATATCAAAATTCTAGGGATGTAACGATATTACCACTATCGTGATATTGCTATAGCAAAACTGTCTCTATATTATCATGGTCACATGACGATACAAAAGTGTAGTTTTTAAAATATATTTAAACTTCTTATTCTGACATAAAAGGTCTATAAAGTTGTGTTTGGGGCCATTATACTTTGGCACAGTATCTGTCAAATATACTATAATTATATCCGAAAGCTGAAACTGACTTTATGACTTAAGTTTTCTTAGTAAAGAACATGGGTTGGAGCTCTTATTTCAAACTCTCAAAGTCCATTAGATTTTAATATTGTTACATCCCTATAACATACATTTTTATTCTTTCTATTAAATAAAAAACATTTATCATGGAAGAGGCATGTTAAAGTCACTAGCACCTTTCACACATGCAGTCTTTACTGGTAAATTACCAGTAAATTAGCATCAAGAGATCATGTGTCAACAGGACCTTTTCAAAATAAATACGTCCAGTAAATACATTCTGGCAATTTACTGGTATGAGAAGTTGTCACATTACCAGTAAATTACCGAGATTACCATTACAAGCACCTATGAGTCCAGAACATGCTGATGTAAGACATCTATTCTGGACCAATCATAACATTTTGACGCAGATGACGCATTCACGGGGAATTGGGCTACTTTAACACTGTTGCTGCAGGTTGTTTTTCTATGTCTGCTGGTTGAAGCAATCCCAATAACGTAATATTTAGTCCTTGGATTGTGAATTTTAGCTTTATTTAACCACCCAGAATGCAATTTTGACCGAGGGACCTAAATTTGAATAGCAATTAGGCGTGCTTTGCTGTGAAAACCTGACAACCCTGTACTTCAGTTCCAAGTTGTCTAATTCGATGTCTCTTGGCCAAAAGCTGCTGCATGAATGTGATCATGTGACAAAAACGAAAACACTGACTGTGTATACCCTCCATGTTTACAAGTGATGTCACAATTTACTGGTATTTTGAAACTGGTGTGTGAATGGTGCTTTACCGGTAAAAAGATGGAATGACATTACCTGTGCGAACAGTGCATTTTTGTATCTAGTCATTTTTACTGATATTACTGGTATTTCATTAATTTAAATTATTTAAAAGAACACTCCACTTTTTTGAAAAGAGGCTCATTGTCAAACTCCCCTAAAGTTAAACAGCTGAGTTTTTACCGTTTTCAAATCCATTCAGCCGATCTCTGGGTCTGGCGGTAGCACTTTTAGCACAGATCATTGAATCTGATTAGACCAATAGCATCTTTGTCAAAAATGATCATATATAAATGACAATATTTTTCCTATTTAAAACTTGGCTCTTCTGTAGTTACATCGTGTACTAAGACTGACAGAAAATGAAAAGTTGCGATTTTCTAGGCTGATATGGCTAGGAACTATACTCTCATTCCGGCGTAATAATCAAGGAACTTTGCTGTCTTACCATGGGTGCAGCAGGCTCAATGATATTACGCAGCGCCTGAAAGTGACCGGCACTAAGTTTGTGTAGATGCAGAGTTGCAGCCGGCAGAGTTTACTGCTACATAACATCATTGCGCCTGCTGCACCCATGGTACGGCAACAAAGTTCCTTGATTATTACACCGGAATGAGAGTATAGTTCCTAGACATATCAACCTAGAAAACTTTTCATTTTTCGTCTGTCTTTGTACACGATGTAACTACAGAAGAGTCAAGTTTTAAATAGGAAAAATATCAAAACTCTTTGGTCATTTTTGAACGAGATGCTAACGGTCTAATCAGATTCAATGATCTATGCTAAGCTATGCTAAAATTGCTACCGCCAGACCCGGAGATCGGCTAAATGGATTCAAACTGCAAAACTCAACTGTTTAACTCTAGGGGAGTTGGACAAAAGTGGAGTGTTCCTTTAAAAGATGTCATGACCCACAACCCTTACCTGTCATAGCACCAGTGGTTTCTGCAGATGGTTGGCTAGTGTCTCCGAGGCCAGAAGTGGGCGGCAGGGGCGGCTTGGCTTCCTCATTCTCCTCCACGACTGGAAACTCCCACTGGGAAGCGTTGGTCCTCTCGTTCACGTAGAAGTACCGTCTGTGCTCTCTAGAGGTGGAGAAACAAACACACAGAAGTGTCTTAGCAACTGTTCCCCCAACTGATTTCAAGGTCATGAGACCCTTGGAGGGTCAAAGGAAAGTGGGGCTCTAGTTCCCTAATGAGGGAATGTTGAACTGGGCTTCACTGGGAGCCCAGAGGAGAAGCCAGATTGGAAGGGGTGCACTGATAAGGAACCCACCTTAATCTCTAAGAAAAAATAACATGGCAAAAAAAAGAGAAATGTCCAATCCTGAAAATCTTAGACATTATTACAAATCACTTCAGCTCAATTGGCATGGCAATACTCACACTGACAGTGAGAAAACCCCTCCGCTAGATGCCTTAAGACAGGCATCTTCAACAGAGGGTAAAAGACAACATTTTTATTGAACAGTCATCAATAGAGTGCATGGAAAAGAAATCCAGTAAAACAATGAAATAGATTGGTCTGACCTTCAGGCTCCGAGGGCAAGGCATCGTCTTCCTTTACTGATGCTTGTGTGACACGCTGCCTCCACGTGGTCACTCTGTGTCACTCATTTCTCCCATCATTTTGGGGGCAGTCCTGTAAAGTTCAAAGCTCTCGCACGCGCAACCACCTTCCTAACCCTTTAGACTGACTTTGAGGGGAGAAGATGGGGCCCAAATCTTTGGTGGTCAGGCTGGCTCTTTAGAGACGCTCCCTTATCACGATTACCTTCTGTCTTTATCCGTGCTCGTAAACACTCCCCAGTAATACAACCAAGTGCAAATCAGTCGCGCGTTTGTCATAGCAGCGGAGGCAGTGTCAATCGTCACATGAGGAGGGGAACTTTTAGGGAGGGGGAGTGATAAGGATGTGAAAGGTAAGGAGCGCGTACCTGTCCCAGTGGCAGGACCAGCCTTTGGGAGTGGCGTTAAGTTCGTAATGTTTTATGTGCTCAGCGGCTTCCTGCAGCCTGCGCCGGAGATAGTTTCCGTTCAGTGCGCCCTCTCGCCAGTCTGCGATCCGCGTCTGGACAAAGGGAAACATTGGCACCATAAATAAACAAATGCAATTCAAATTTGAAGCTAATGGTGTATCATTATATATTTTACTCTTAGTAATTTAATAAATGCAGTAATTTAAAAGTTAAGTTTAGAAGTATTGTATCAATATGATGATACTGCCCTTAAAAGTATCGCATCGAAAACAAGAAGTGATAGGGTCCATCCCTACTACCTGTATTTTTCGGGAGTTAATGCGGTTGCCACTCACATATGTGACCCTGGACCACAAAACCAGTCTTAAGTCACTGGGTCGTATAGCCAAAATAGGCAAAAATACATTGTATGGGTCAAAAATTATTGATTTTTATTTTATGCCAAAAATGATTAAGAAATTAAGTAAAGATCATGTTCCATGAAGATATTTTGCAGAAGTGCTACTGCAAATATATCAAAACTTATTTTTTGATTAGTAATATGCATTATTAGGAACTTAATTTGGGCAATTTTAAAGATGATTTTCTCAATATTTAGATTTTGCACCCTCAGATTCCATATACTCAAATAGTTGTAATCTCGGCCAAATATTGTCCTATCCTAAAAACCATCATCTTATTTAATCAGCTTTCAGATGATGTATAA
Organism: Labeo rohita; assembly: GCF_022985175.1. Lineage (NCBI taxonomy): Eukaryota > Metazoa > Chordata > Actinopteri > Cypriniformes > Cyprinidae > Labeo > Labeo rohita. The sequence continues at coordinate 11,344,832 of NC_066893.1, forward strand.
ATCTCAATTTAGAAAAACTGACCCTTATGGTTTTGTGGTACAGAGTCACATATTTTAGTGAATTACGTGTGTACAAAAAAGTAAAAGCTGAACTGACAACCACATTTAGCTGTAGTGTGTATATGGCCATTGTAATGTTGAATGGCTAAAGATAATAGTTAAATATTAGGGGTAAATTTTTTTTGAGACTTCAGCAATATTCATATCAGCAACACCTTCATATGCAAAATTTTACATATTAAAAATATACTGTCCTTATATTGTTTCTACATTGAAGATGGAATGTGAACTTATATCTAAAGTATATTTAAAAACTTTAATGTTAGGTAGGATTAATTGCAATTAATTTCAGAAAAAATGTGCGATTAATTAGGTTTTTATCGTTGATAGCATTATTTTGTGTTATTTGTTAAAATATACACACAATACAACATTATCTGTACATATTTTATACATTTACCTTGTTATTAGTTTTTTTTCTATAGCATGAACCACTACACTTATGGTTTTTATGAAAAGTGTTTTCTTACCTCCGTTTGCAGCAACAGCAGTTGAAAGTTCGAGATGGCTTTCTTATCGATTCCCAAAAACTCCATTTTGCTGGTGAGTGTGTTAGCAAGCTCTCCAATCTGAAACTAAAGGAGGCAAAAACAACATCACATAACAATAATACAAAAAAATGCTCTTCGTTGCTCATTTTATTTTCAAAACTGTGAAATTTTTTGCATTTAAATAAGCTTAAAGCAGGTAAAGCGAGACTTGATTTTGATTTCAGGAAATTAATATTATTAGTCAGCAAGGATGCATTAAATTGATTAAAAGTGACAGTAAAGACATTTGTTATGATACAAAAGACTTCTTTTAACCTTTCTATTCTTTAAAGAATCCTAAAAAAAAAAAAAAAACTGTACAAGTTTCTGTAATTCAGAAAACTGTATACAATCTGTATTATTTAAAGTGCTATAAAATAAATTTTATTTGTTGTAATGATATTTTCCAATATTACTTTACAATATTACAGTTTTTACCATTTCTCTGACCAAATAATTGCAGGCATGAGATCAGTACAAAGCAATAAAAGCAGAAATGTGTATTAAAGGAAGAAAAAAAAAGAAAAAAGAAAGAAAAAAAAAAAAAAAAAAAAAAAAAGTACCTTGAGGTCCTCTTCTTCCTTTTGAAGAGCTTTGGATACAGACTTCTCCTTTTCATCTTCTTCTCCTTGCTTCTCAGCTGTTTTGGAATGTGCTTGAAACACAAAATATTCAGTAAGTCATTCATTCATGACACACAAAACCTAATTTCTGTCAAATTAATTATATTTCTAAGCACTCCTGTCAGTCTTTACCATTGTCTGAGTGCTCTGGAGTGGCCCATCCTGCCTTCTCTGAGCCCCGGCTGCTTGAGTCAGGGCTTGGCGCACGGAGGAAAGCCGTCTTCCATTTGTTCTTCTTCAAAAGCAAATTACGAGGCCCATCCTGACTTGTTTCAGAACAGGGGCTCGAACCACCGGCACTGCCGTCACCTTCCTCCAAGGCACGAAGCTCAGCCTGCAGAAGACAGATAATTTCAATACCACCATTTCACAAAAGAAACCTTTTTTTTTTTTTTTAAGTAAAGAAAGATTCATTCCTTGACAATATCTGCTTATTTGTGTATGAAATCATACTAAGATGATGTCTGCATAATGAAAATATAGAAATTTTAATATAATACACACCAGGGGTGCCCACACTTGGTTCTCGAGGGCCGGTGTCCTGCAGAGTTTAGCTCCGACCACAATTAGACACACCTGAACCAGCTAATCAAGCTCTTAGGAGGCATACTAGAAACTTCCCAGCAGGTGTGTTGAGGCAAGTTGGAGCCAAACTCTGTAGGACATCAGCCCACCAGGACCAAGTTTGGGTACCCCTGATATAAACTAGTAAGTTATGAAGCAACTTACTTTTTTCCTCTCTAGTGCTAGTTCTAGTTCCATGGTGTCCTCTTCTGCCTCCTCCTCCCTGTCAGAAGATTCAGCGGAGTGGTTCCTGCTGCGCTGGTTGCTCTGGCTGTCTGTATCTCGAACAGCCGGCGAGTCCACAGATGGAGTGCCTTCTCCTTCTAGCTCCTGGGCCGCTTCTACAGGCTCCTCCATAGCCAACACCTTCTTTCTCCACTTCTCCTCTGCTTCCTTCACCTCCTCTGGGATTAGAGGAGCAAGGAGAGTAGCTGCCACACCTCGCCTTTCTTCTTCCTCGCTGGTCAAACCCACAATGCTCTCGATGACTTCCTGTGTGGATAAAGGATGCAGAATTATGCTAATGAGCCCTCCTTAGTTACTGTTGCTATGTTTGACAAACAACGCCACTCTCACACTACACATCACGTTCTCACATAGTGAAAAATCGCCAAGCAAAGGAGAAACTGATAATGTGCCAACAGACAAGACAGTGCAGGTTGCTTCTGGTATAAAACAAGGTCCCAGCTTTAAAATGTTATCATTTTTTAAAGAAATTCAAACAATAAATACAGTTTTGTGGTCCTTTAATTTGTTGTGACAGGTCATTGTATAGCCTTATTAAACCAATCAGCACATGAACCGATCGTCTTTTCTTATTTACTTAAAGCATGAAAAAACATGAATGAACATCAGAATGTATTTAATTTCATCCACAGAAAGATGTCAATACACACAATTTTTCAAGTTTAAGTCTACCGAAGTTAATCTACTCTCCGGTCTGATTTGTTTTTCGGCCCGAATGGCGGATTGGCCTGTCAATCAAGCTGTTTGCAAAGGGTCATTTGAGGGCGAAGTCAAAACGAAAAAACTTGCCTTCTTTTTGGTTTCTCTCTTGGATGCAGGAGCAGCAGCCGAAGACTGCTGTTCAGTATAACTACTATGATGTGTCACACCATTGCCGTTTACAGACGAACTGTGGAAAACAATATTCAAAGTAAAATGAATATATAAAATATATGATAAATAAATATGCAGTAACATATGAATAATAATATCATAATTTGTTAATTTTAATACAATTATAAATATTAAATTTCTATAAATATAAGAATTATAACACACATTTTAAATTAAAATATTAAAATATATTATTTATTTCACATTGTAAAATTTGTGTAAAATATTAGCATACTTTGAGCAACAAGTCAACATTAAAAAAAAATACACAAACATTAATATATATTAAAATACATACATGTACACATATAACAAGTAAAATTAATATAGAAAATACATAAAATACACACATACAATATACATTTTTGTTTGTATTTTAATATTACATAAGTGACCCTGGACCACAAAATCATAAGTGTACATTTTTTGAAACTGAGATTTGTAAATAATCTGAAAGCTGATGTGTGGTTTGTTACAATATGACAATATTTGGCTGAGATACAACTATTTGAAAATCTGGAATCTGACTGTGAAAAAAAAAGCAAAAACAAAATCAAAATATTGAGAAAATCTGCTTTAAAGCTGTCCAAATGAAGTTCTTGACAATGCAGATTACTAATCAAAAATTAAGTTGATATATTAACGGTGGGAAATTTATCTTCCGTAAACATGATCTTTATAAATATCCTAATGACTTTTTGTAAAAAGAAAAATCGATCATTTTACCTCATACAATGTATTTTTGGCTATTACTACAAATATAACCATGATACTTACGTCTGGTTTTGTGGTCCAGTGTCACATATTTATCTTTTTATAAATAGCTTTTGTCATACTTCAAATAAGAAATATTTCAAACTAACTTCTCTTACTTGACTGCCAGCAAAATGTGAGTTTTACTGATCTCATATTCATAACTCACCTGCCCGTGTAATGTAGACTCTGCATCTGATCTGCCAGGTAATGTGGGAGCTCCCAGGCCACCTCATTGGTCTGAGTATTCCAGTAGTAATAACAGCCGGTATTTTCATCCCACACCTCCTGCCAATCACCCATCTCCAACCCAGCTACAACATCCCCAAACACAGAAAACAAGTATTAACCTCGACATTCTTTCATTTAATTTAAGATTATATGTATAAAACAGAAACAGTTGACTAGAAAACTCACCTCCTGCAAGGGAGTATTGTGTGTTGTATTGAAATTCTTGTGCGGGTCCGTTCTGAGCGTGAGTCTGCTGGTCTGTTTTGGGTTCGGGGCGGAGGAGTTGGGGCTGGTGCGCTTGGCTCTGTCTCAGATTCAGTCGTCTGGGTTGGTTGGGTGGTAATCGCATCAATTTCCTTTGGGGAAGATATACGATAACCCATGTCAAAATTACAGACAGATTTTGAGAAACTGTGCACAAATCGATACGTCTGGTCTTAAGTAGCTTATGATTTCACCTACCGCCATAAAATTGGCAAGTGTGCTGTCAATGTCTGCAGACTGGTTAAGTTTTGCCTTAGTGGCAGTCGAGGTGTTTTCTGCCGCATCTTCTTCTTCACTATCTTCATAGGCTCCAAGCAGAGATAAACCCTCTACAGAGAAAATAAAATTGAATTAAATGTAGCACAGGTGACATTCTTTAAAATATACAATAGCATATTAAAAATGTATACAGTACCAGTCAAAAGTTTTTGGACAGTAAGATTTTTAATGTTTTTTTTAAAGAAACATTCTGCTCACCAAGCGTGCATTTATTTGATCCAAAATACATCAAAAAGTGAAACTATTTTCACTATTTAAAATAATTGCTTTCTATTTGAATATATTTTAAAATGCAATTTATTCCTGTGATTTCAAAGCTGAATTTTTAGCATCATTACTCCATTCACATGATCCTTCAGAAATCATTCTAATATTCTGAATTGCTTTAAAAAAAAAAAAAAAAAAAAGTTATAATTTTTTTTTTTAGGTTTCTTTGATGAATAGAAATTATCATCACTTCTGATCAATTTAAAACATCCCTGCTAAATAAAAGCATTAATTTCTGTGATTTCTTAAAAAAAAAAAAAATTATACTGACTCCAAGCTTTTGAATGGTATAGTGTATAATGTTACAAAAGTTATTTTAGATTTTCAGCAAAGAATCCTGGAAAAAAAAAAAAAAAAAAAAAAAAAAAAAAGTACTCAACTGTTTTAAATATTGATAATAAAAAATTCTGAATAATTCAGCATATTAGAATGATTTCTGAAGGATCATGTGACTGGAGTAATGATGCAAAAAAATTACATATGACAGAAATACAGAAAACGGTTGTTTTAAACAGTACAACTATTTCAAAATATTACTGCTTTTGCTGTATTTTGGATAATAAATGCAGAGCTGGTGAGCAGAAAAGACTTCTTTAAAAAACATTAAAAATCTTACTGTCCAAAAACTTTTGACTTGTACTGTACATATAGAAAAAATATGTACAACAGCGTAACAACAGCTATATGCCAAAATATCTTGTCAGGCATATTTAGGACAAGATCAGGTGTCATTAAAAGACTTCATTACCAATTTCATCCAAATCATTACCAATGTACCAGTGTATACATACACACTCATTTATTATAAATGTTACTCATTACGCATATACGCTACAGTATATGAAGTATATGATTATGAAACGACAACAATCTGGTAAAACTTACGTGTGGCCTTCATAGCTGGTGTCTTCATTACTACATTAACTTCTCTCTGACCATCTGTGGTACCTTCAGGTTCGTCTACAAAAGGAAAAAGATCGTTTGTAACGTTTTTAAAAGATTTATAACAAAGTTATCCTTGCTGTTCCGGTGCGGGTGAATTAGCATGTTTGGCTAACGCTTTGTCTGAAGCCCAGTGCAGCTATGCTGCTAACTCGAAATTTTGGCTTTAAATGACTTAAATAACAAACACTTCTTTTTAATACATCAAAGTAAGCTGTTATAGGTGATTCTGTGTTGTTTACGTCATAACCAGTTTGACAAACTACACCAGCACGCACATTTTTCGCCTAACGCTAGTCTGTACCGGACACCGGTGGCTAAAGCTAAACTTGACAAACGGCGATTCAAAAGGTAAGAAGTGAGCCTCACAGTTTGTATCCGTTTATTAAAACAAGTGAATTTATAGCAAAACGGAACAAAAGTCATATTTTTCTTATGATTAGCCAAATGTCACAAATGACTAACTTAGCATGTTTACTAGGTAAACTCGCTTTCCACTCGCGCGTGTTTCTCTCAAAATGCTACATGATTCTATCAACGCGTTCATACGTTTTAGCGAATATCGACTGATCTTTTTCTCGCCCACCTTCTGATCCCGACCCGACTCCGTCCTCTCTGGCTGCTCCCGTAGCGTTGCGGTTCGGTCCCGGCGGTGAAAGCTGTAATATGGTTCTCCTGCCGGTGCCTGTGCGAGTCTTCTTCCCCATCGCGGCTGTTAATAATGGAGCTCCGCTCTCAATCACAGTCCTGCGTGTAACTGATCGCTCCTCGCTTTCCAAATGGCTGGTTGACTTTTTGTCTTTCAAAATAAAAGTTCTTACGTAACGTCAGCGTTCCGTCTTTCTTTAAAACAAATAAATATATTACAGGAAAATAAGGACTTGGAATGTTGTGCAGATCTGCTGTGAAAAAAAAGTATACATTATAAAAAAAAGTTATATAAAATGTTGTTATTATACATCAGTGGTTTAATATGGTCTTTTAAATTCTTTACAATTGTTTTTATACTATAGTCGTATACTATTCTTTTCTTAATAATAATAATAATAATCATCATTTTTAAATCTTGTCGTTGATCTTTTTTTTTTTTTTACACATTATTATTATTATTATTATTATTATTATTATTATTATTATTATATTTCAGTGGTTTGATTTAATCTTTTATTTTTTAAATATCATTGTTTTATACTATTATTATTTTGTTTATAATAATAATAACAACAATGATAAATTTATTATTATTATTGTTATTATTATTATTATTATTATTATTGTCATTACTTGTCAGTGATCTTAAGTTTTAAACATTTTTATGTTGAAATTATTTTTTAATAATTATAGTATTATTATTATTATTTTCAGGGATATACTGAACGTATTTTGATATTATATGCACATTTACTATTAATTTATATTTTATTATTATTATTATATTTCAGTGGTTTGATTTAATCTTTTATTTTTTAAATATCATTGTTTTATACTATTATTATTTTGTTTATAATAATAATAATAATAACAATGATACATTTATTATTATTATTATTATTATTATTATTATTATTGTCATTACTTGTCAGTGATCTTAAGTCTTAAACATTTTTATGTTGAAATTATTTTTTAATAATTATAGTATTATTATTATTATTTTCAGGGATATATTGAACGTATTTTGATATTATATGCACATTTACTATTCATTTATATTTTATTATTATTATTATTATTGTTGTTGTATTTCAGAGATTTTATTTGGTCTTTTATATTTTTAAATATCATTGTTTTATACAATTATTATTTTGTTTATAATAATACAAAATTATTATTATTATTATTATAACTTGTCAGTGATCTTAAGTTTTAAACTTTTTTATGTTTAAATTATTGTTTTTATACCTTTTATAATGATATTATTATTATTATAGTTTGTGGGATAAATTGAAATTATTTTCACATATGTACATTTACTATTAATTCATGTTTCATCATTTGATATGTGGTTTTATATGATTTTTATACTATAGTCGTATACTATTGTTTTCTTAATAATAATAATAATTTATAAAACTTGTCTTTAATTGTAATTTTTCCACATATAATAATAATAATAATAATAATAATTATTATTATTATTATTATATCAGTGGTTTGATTTGGTCTTTTAGATTTTTAAAATATTATTGTTTTATACAATTATTATTTTGTCTTTATAACAATAATAATAATAATAATTATTGTTATTATAACTTTTCAGTGATCTTAACTTAAGAATTTTTTACATTTAAATTAATATTATGATACTTTTTAATAATTATATTATTGTTATAGTTTGTTGGACATATTGAAATTATTTTCACGCAGTGCAGATCATTTATTTGCGAGGTTTATTCGGTACATAATTCACAAGCCTGAAAACATAATACCGAAACAGGCCCACATTTGACTTTAGGACTGCAGCTCTGATTCTATTTTGTAAATATGCTAGTAAAGTGTGCATAATTTTAAGCAAAATTCGATTGCTTATAATTGTTTATCATCCTTCGTTGACTTGTTCACGCATTTTGAACCTGTGAATTCAGTGAACAGTGTCTTCATATTACTTCATATTACTTCATATTACAAAGCAGGAGCACTAGAGTATGATTAAAACCTATTAAGAGTCTTACATCAAAATGGAGACCCAAATCTGTTACAGGAAACCTGCATTATTTATGAACAGGGGCACATTGTTAGAATTCCACCATTTATCACTGACACGGCCAACCTCACCGAACAGATTCACTCAACAGACATGGAAAACTGATTGAATTAACAAATCCCTGACTGAGATCTGAAAATATTTTCATGCCAACACTAAAAATCATTGAAATGGAGTACCATAAACAATGTCACAATAAGAAAGAAAGAAATTTGGTGCACTTCATATAAAGAAAATTTGTTCTCTTTAATTACATAAGCATCTGTGTTACAAATACGCAGAAAAAATATGTGTAAATTACTATAAATATTTCAGATTTTAATTCTTAAACATAAACATTTTAATTCTAATATCTAGTCTATGTGCTAAAACTTCTAATGGTTTATTATGAATATGATTAATTATATTAATTGCAATATTTAATTCAAACTTATTTTTTATTCTACTTCAAAAATGTACTATAAAACAATATACTATATATATATTATTAAAAATATAAAAGATACTACATTTGTAGAGCAAAGAATTCAAAAAATCATCAGTATCATCAAGCTCTTTGTAGCTGCTTGATCTACAGATCCTCATTGATCTTCTTCACTCGTTCTCTTCCAGTGATCCCTGCACCGTCACACTGGCTTTTGCAACCTTTCCTTCACCTTCATCCTCCTCATCATCAGAGCTGTCGGCCCAGCGGCCTACCCGTCTCACACCCTCGGCCACTGCTGGCGCATTAACGCAAGGATTGTGGTCGTAGATGACGAGCTTCAAACCTCTCAAGCAGGCGAGCGACGGAAACTGGCGAATGTGATTGCGGTCCACATCGATCACCTCCAAGTAGTGCATCTTCAGCAGCACAGGAGGGAAATCATTCAGCAAGTTCCCCGCTAACCAGATGCTGCGAAGCTCCTCCAGTCGCTCGAGCTCAGCCGGTAAGCTACGTAGCTGATTGTACCCCAAATGCAGGGTCTTGATGTTGGGAAGCTCACATATTACCCGAGGGAACTTGATGAAGCAGTTGGTCTCCAGCCACAAGGTTTTAAGCTCGGTGAGTTGCCCCAATTCTTTCGGCAGCCTGAACAGTCGGTTATTACCAAGGTAGAGGATGTTTAGCTGAACAAGGCTGCAGATGACCAAAGGAAGTTCCTCGAAACAGTTGAAGTCCAAGGCTAGAAGCTGGAGCTTCCGCAAGTTTCGCAGTTCTGGCGGCAGGTTGCTCAGGTGGTTGTCACTCAGGTAGAGTTTGACCAGTTCATCGAAGGCAGAAGCTCTGACGGGAAGGCGACGTAACTGTCGGCTACTCAGGTCTAGAGTACGATCGAGGGGCATCTCCTTCAAGTCGCCTACTAAGAAACGTTGACATCTCTCGGAGGGGACAAAGGCGACAGCACCTCGCATAACATTTCCCATCTTCTCGGTCCACATTCATGGTACCTTCAGAAGGAAAATAAGGGTTTACTCTTAAGGTTACAAAAGGAAGTTTTCACAGCAATCACACTGAATAACTGTCAGTAAACAGTTCTTGAAAAAACATTTTTTTGGTTCCCTGAAGAACCGTTTAATGAATAGTTCTTGAAAAAAAAACATTTTGTGTTTTTTAAAAAACCATTCAATGAACAAATCTTAACAGAACTATTATTGTTTCCCTAAAGAACCATTTAGTGAACAGCTCTTGAAAGAGAACTATTTTTAGGTTCCCTGAAGAACCGTTTAATGAAGAGTTCTTGAAAAAGAACCATTTTGGTTACTTGAAGAACCATTTGTAAACAGATCTTGAAAAAGAATCATTCAATGAACAGTAAAAAAAAAAAAAAAAAAAAAAAATTTTGATTTCTTAAAGAAACATTCAGTGAACAGTTCTTAAAAGAACTATATTTCGTTACCTGAAGAACCATTCAGTGAACAGTTCTTAAAAGAACTATATTTGGTTACCTGAAGAACCGTTTAGTGAACAGTTTTTGAACAAGAACCATTTTGGTTTCTTAAAGAAACATTCAGTGAACAGTTATTGTAAAAGAACCATTTTTTGGTTTCCTGAAGAACCGTTTAATGAACAGTTCTTGAAAAAGAACTACTTTTAGGTTCCCTGAAGAACTGTTTAATGAAGAATTTAAAAAAAAAAGAACCATTTTTGTTTCTTAAATAAACATTCAATAAACAGTTCTTAAAATAACAATTTTTGGTTGCTTGAAGAACCGTTTAGTGAACAGTTCTTGAAAAATAAACATTTTGATTTCTTAAAAAAAACATTCAGTGAACAGTTCTTAAAAGAACTATTTTTGGTTACCTGCATAATTGTTTAGTGAACAGTTTTTTGAAAAAGAACCATTTTGGTTTCTTAAAGAAACATTCAGTGAACAGTTCAAGAACTATTTTTGGTTACCTGAGGAACCGTTTAGTGAACAGTTCTTGAAAAAGAACCATTTAGTAAACAGATATTGAAAAAGAATCATTTTGGTTTCTTAAAGAAAAAAAAAAGTTTTTTTAAAGAACCATTCAGTGAACAGTTCTAGAAAAACAACGATTTTTTGGTTCCTTGAAGAATTGTTTTATGAACAGTTCTTGAAAAAGAAGCATTTTCATTTCTTAAAGAACCATTTAGTGAATAGTTCTTAAAAAAGAAAGATTTTTTGGTTCCCTGAAAAACAGTTCTTGAAAAAGAACCATTCAGTAAACAGTTTTTGAAAAAGAACCATTTTGGTATCTTAAATAAACATTCAGTGAACATTTCTTAAAATAACGATTATTGGTTGCTAGAAGAACCATTTAGTGAACAGTTCTTGAAAAATAAACATTTTGATTTCTTAAAGAACTATTCAGTAAATAGTTCTTAAAAGAACCATTTAGTGAACAGTTCTTGAAAAAGAATTGTTTTTAGGTTCCCTGAAAAACTGTTTAATGAATAGTTCTTGAAAAAGAACCATTTTGGTCACTTGAAGAACCGTTTAGTGAACAGATCTTGAAAAAGAATCATTTTGGTTTCTTAAAGAACCATTCAATGAACAGTAAAAAAAAAAAAAAAAAAAAAAAAAGTTTTTAGTTTCTTAAAGAACCATTCAGTGAACAGTTCTAGAAAAAGAACGATATTTTGGTTCCCTGAAGAACTGTTTAATGGACAGTTCTTGAAAAAAAAATTAATTTCTTAAAGAACCATTCAGTGAACAGTTCTTAAAATAACTATTTTTGCTTGCTCGAAGAACCGTTTAGTAAACAGTTCTTGAAAAATAAACATTTTGATTTCTTAAAGAACCATTCAGTGAACAGTTCTTAAAAGAACTATTTTTGGTTACCTGAAAAACTGTTTAGTGAACAGTTCTTAAAAAAGGACCATTCAGTGAACAGTTTTTGAAAAAGAACCATTTTGGTTTCTTAAAGAACCATTCAGTGAATAGTTCTTGTAAAGAACCATTTTTTGGTTTCCTGAAGAACCATTTAATAAACACTTCCTAAAAAACAACCATATTGGTTTCTTAAAGAACCATTCAGTCAACAGTTCTTGAAAAAGAACCATTTTGGTTTCCTTAAGAAACATGCGGTGAACAGCTTTAAAGGAACTATTTTTGGTTACCTGAAGAACCATTCATTGAACAATTCTTGAAAAATAATAAAAAAAAATTCCCTGAAGAATTGTTAAATGAACAGTTCATGAAAAAGTACCGTTTTGGTTTCTTAAAGAATCATCCAGTGAGCAGTTATTAAAAGAACCATTTTTGCTTCCCTGAAGAACCGTTTAGTGAACAGTTCTTGAAAAAGAACCAAGAACCTGTTCATTAGTGAACAGTTGTTATTAGAACCATTTTTTGTTTGAAAAGCATTTTAAAAATCTATAGAACCTTTTATGGAATGGAAAGATTCCATGGATGTTGAAGGTTCTACATGGAATCATTGCTGCCAATTTATTTTTTAAGAGTGTAGACAAGTCATGAATGGCACAGTGAAAAGACAAAACAGAAACCTGAATACACCTTTCAGCTTACCTGTTAGCAGAAAACGTAGATCTTCATTTACCATCAAGCTTTTAGGTCACAGGAACCAGACAATGGGCAGCAGTGTGGTGTTTCATGCTCCTGTGTTCCACTGACACCTCTGCCCCGCCAGTCGCAGAGAGCACCAGAGATGACATCCTGCACGCTCCTCCCCATCCCGACTAAATGATTTCTTCCAGCGCTGGAAGGTGGAGCTGACCGGGAGCTCTGATAAGCCTAAAGTTGTTGCGTGATTAAGGAATTTGAGGGTCATCTGAGACCTTCTATTTAAGCACTTATCTCAGTCAGGACCCTCTACATAACGGAGACCACTTGAGTGCACCACCCCAAAGATAAGGCTTGCCCAGTTATGGAGAACCAACAGAGGCTGTCGATATCTCATGACATACCACAGTATTTGCTTTTAGAATGTGTAAGAGTAAGAATATAAAAACATTATAATATATATACACGGCTGTAAGATTTTTAATGTTTTTCTAAAGACGTTTCTTACGCTCATCAAGTCTGTATCTGTCTGATCAAAAATGCAGAAAAAATGTCATTTTGTGCAAAATAAAAATTTTGTTAGAACATACACTACTATTCAAAAGTTTGGAGTCAGTAAATTTTTAATAGTAAAGACTTATATTTTTAGAAAAGATTTCTATTTTGAATAAACGCTTCTCTTTTTTAATAGGTTCACTATTGAGATCAACCCAAAAATGTTTTATTACCATTTTACATTTAACATATAATTTTTCTCCCTATCAAAATTTAATGTATTCCTTCATTCAAAAGCAGTCAATCACTTCTATGAGTAAATGCAACACTGGATGCTACTGAACTCCCAGTCATCCTTCTCATAGCTCAAGGCTTAGCTATTTAGTGGTCTATCAAAGGTCTCCAGTGATTTAGACTATGATTGAGAGCCCTCAAGTGCTGTCTGAAAGGCCTGAGTACCACTTCATACTGGAGTGAACAGACAAAAAGTAAGAAATGGGATCAAGTCAGTTAAAACGATTACAGCTAAATGTGATTTAATATGTAAACTTTCAATATAAACCCCCAAGGACTATTTAACCACTTCCTTCACTCATATACAACTATTACAGAAGGGTCAAACGCTCACTGATGCTCCAAAAGAAAAAACGATGCATTAAGAGCCGGGGGGTGAAAACTTTTGAACAGAATGAAGATGTGTACATTTTTCCTATTTTGCCTAAATATCATTTTTTTCATGTAGTACTGCCCTTCAGAAGCTACTTACATGTTTTCCAAAAGACAAAACAAGTTACATTTAACCGTTTTTCAAATTCAAAAAGTTTTCACCCCCGGCTCTTAGTTGCATATGAGTCTCTCAGTTGTCCTCAGTGTGAAAAAATGGATCTCAAAATCATACAGTCATTGTTGGAAAGGGTTCAAATACACAAAAATGCTGAAAAACCAAAGAATTTGTGGAAACTTAAGGGTTTTTCTGAGGAAAAGCAGGCAGTTTAACTGTTCAGGACAAACTAGGGACTCATGAACAACTATCACTAAACAAAAAAACACAGCTGGTAAGTATTAAGAATCAAGTGTATGAAAACTTTTGAACAGGGTCATTTTTATAAATTCAACTATTATTTTCTCTTGTGGACTGTATGAAAATATTATTTATGTGAAATATCTTATTCAGGTCAGTACTAAATAAAAAATAACATGCATTTTGCATGATCCCTCTTATTTTGGTAAAACAATAAACATTTGGTAGATTCTGCAAGGTGTATGTAAATTTTTGACTTCAACTGTATATATACATCAAAAGAATTATGCAGCAATCATTAGACATTTTGTAACCATTCTTGCACTTCATACAATGTATAATCAATGACTTGATCATTATAAACTAAAGTTTACATGACGAGAGGGATCACGTTTACTTCCAAATGTTAATTAATCCACACAGAAAGGAACCAAAACTTCAAAATGTACCTATGAACAGCTTAAAGTCTTCTGGATTCAGATAGTTTTACTGAATGGAATGTATTTTTAAGGCTATTACTCTGTGTGGAACTGACAGGTGTCTTTTTGCAAACAATAGATATAGTTAACTCTAAATTTGTATATTGTTACATAAAAGCAATTTTACCAAAGATTCTAAAGTAAAATAGTATTCCAATGCAATTACAATTTTTACCATATTTTCAGCTGCTAAAGTTAATCAGCATGAAATGCTATTAGCGTCCATGCTACATAGCAAGCTAGTGGCTTTGGATTCATGAGTAAAATAGGGTCTTAGGTTCACATTATTTAAAGAAACCCCTTTAAAGTGATGCAAGATCACCCCATCTGGCATTTTTTTTTGGAAAAATCACTGGCTGTATATACATTATCAGTTATTTATTCAAGCTGCAGTCGAGTGTGATATGAAACAGTCCTTACAGATTTATCAGTGAAAGGTTTTACAGCTCTATCTTAAAAACATTTCCTGTCGGACAGCTCAGAGTATGGATTCTTAATCAACGCATTACCTGCATTTGGCTGCAGATGTAAAATACACATTAGAAATATTCTTAAGGAATATTTTAAGCAGGGTTGTTAAATGGTAGATTACAAAATATTAATATAAAATATCATAATTGCAACATATCAAATGAAACTGTGTGTCATGTTTCAGGTATAAAAAGAGAATAGGAAGAAACAGTATAACTGTTTCATCCTATTGTAACATAATAAAAATCCCACACGTGTCCTGTAGAGTGTCTAATATCCAGCAGACTGTGTCCAGCACAATTTTCAGTCTATGAAATAAACTGAAGGTCAAGGGGTCAGAGGGTAAAGGCTATTCCCCCAGCATTCTCGCCTGTAGGATACACAGCCATCTTGGATCTGCGAGGAGAGGGTAAATTAATGCGGTTAGTCATTTCCTTTTTCACCAAAAAATACCTTGCACAACAGGGTTTCCATCGCATATACAGGGTCAAATGAACATTTGCAGCTTTATGCGCATATCTAAACAGATATTTAGTAGCTGAATGAATGCAGTGACACGTTTGCACGGCTTTACTGGTTTCTGTTTTTGTTCGAGGCCAGAGTTAGCCGACTAGCGCTGAGCGCTAACAAAAACAGACAGCCGAACCACAGGCCTAAACCATTTAAACAGAAAGATACATGTATTATGCATGTCTAGACATCTGTTATGAAGCCAAAGCACCACGACTAATATAGATTGGGTGGTTAAAGGTGTTTTGGTTTCCATTCAGATCTTTATTTACACCGAAAATGCGTTATTAGTAGTTAGCAGCTACACAGCTAACGAGAAAGCTAACTAGCTTATATAAAAGAGATCATTTCGCGACTTGCCATTATTTATTTTTTTCATTCCGTCCTGTAATTGTGTTCGTAACATCATAACGTATAGAAATCAGTTTTAATACTATTAATAATGTCGCGGTTTATGGAAAAGTGAGTATGTTGAAGTATCTGGCTAGTAATTGATGTTTTTCACAGATTTAGCTGGTGAATTAAGCTGTTTTTGTGTGAGTTATCAGGTGTCAGTTTTCAAAGAGATATTTATTTGTTTTCCAACACCACGGTAAATATCTCCTTTGTTTTGAATGGACGAATAAATTATTTATTTAACATCGTACCGCCATAGCAGGACTACATGTTCTTATAGCAGAATTACATTAAAGTTTCATCTTGCACATTGTACTTGTAAGATTAAGTGTAAACTAGGTTGACAAAATAGCCTGTGCCTTTTTATAATGCACTTCAAATCAACATATAGCCTTGGGTCTTGTTCTGCAGTGGTAATTCATTATTTATTACAAGTTCTCAGTTGTTCTGTATAGTCCACTAGATGAGCGGAAAACTAATCTGGTGTGATTTTGGTTCAGGAGTTAAATATGTTGGTTTTAACCATCTGCTCTTTTCTGTAGGTGACAAACGGAATGTTCGGTGCACAGAGAAAGAAGTATGGAATGGAGGCGGTCGAAAGTGAATTCTCAGATGAGAGCATTTACTATAACCAGCAGTCAATGTTCCCGCATCGGCCGGAGAAAGACGTAAGCTAATACTAGTTAATTCCTGATGGTTATGTTCGTTGCATCAAATGCTTTTGTTGACTGGAGGACAAAATAATAAATTATTATTGGTTTAATATTATATATTTCACTTGCGCTGTCAACATCTTCACTGACCAGTCAAAAAGTTTTTGGACAGTAAGATGTTTTTTTTTTTTTAAGGCAAAAAAACTAACTCTTCTGCTCACCAAGCCTGCATTTATTTGATCCAGAGTACAGCAAAAGCAATAACATTTTGAAATATTTTTACTATTTAAAACAACTTTTTTTGTATATAAATATATTTTAAAATGTGATGTATTCCTGTGATCAAAGCTAACTTTTCAGCATCTTTACTCCAGTCTTCAGTGTCACACAATCCTTCAGAAATCATTACAATATGTTGATTTGCTGTTCTAGAAAATGTATTATTATTATTATATCAGTGTTTCAAACCGTTTTAAACCGTTTTTTCAAAAAGCTTTGGTAGTATTAAACACTATACTATTTAGAAGCTTGGAGTCAGGATAATGTGTGTTTATTTTATTTATTTATTTATTTTTGAAGGAGGCAGGGAGAAATTAATACTTTTATTTAGCAAGGATGTTTTAAATTGATCAGAAGTGATGATGAAAACATTTCTAATGTTATAAAAGATTTCTGTTTCAGATAAATGCTGTTTTTTTCTGAACTTTCTATTCATCAAAGAAACCTGTAAAAACTCTACTCAGCTGTTTTCAACAATAAATTACATTTTAAAATATATTCAAATAGAAAAGTTATTTTAAATAGTGAACATATTTAAAAATTGTGCTGTTTTTGCTGTACTTTGGATCAAATAAATGCAGGCTTGGTGAGCAGAGGAGACATTAAAAAACATTAAAAATCTTACTGTTCAAAAACTTTACTGATAGTTTTTTTAACAATATATATTTTAAAGTTTATTTAAAAATATAATTTTAACACATTTTTGAATAAGCTAAGTGACTTATGTAATCTATATCTTCATAAACATAAGTTTCAAAACATTACTGATTGATTACATTTCCGAATTAAAACTATTTTTAATGCATTCAAGTCAAGTGAGAATGGTCATGTTTGTGAGTTGAGCACACATGAACACCAGCAAAAAGTCATAATTTCCAGACTCTTGAAGTTGGGAGCGTGTCAGAATCATGGTGGAAACAAATTATGACGTAATTATAAGTCCTGATGGTACAGATTGGTGCAGATGGCATTTTGTGTACTGAAAACACTACACTTAAGCCATTTTATGAGGAGAATTAAACTGCAAGTTGTGACGAACTGCATTTCCTGTCATTCTAAATGGCAGCATTACAGTGATAAAACACAAAGATGAAGCAAATGCACGTCTAATATGTCATTTGTTCTTCCAGATGTTGCATTAGCTCAAATAAAATGTCTTTCATTTGTCCAGAAGTGAAATAGAGAGAAATGTATATGAGAAATATACAGTGCTGTTTAAAAGATAAAAAAGAAAATAAAGAAATTAATATTTGTATTTCCCAAGATTGATTGATCCAAACTGTCAGTAAAGACATTTATAATGTTATAAAAGATCGAATAAATGCTGTTCTTTTTAAACTTTCTATTCATTAAATAATCCTAAAAAATCATATCACAGTTTCTACAAAAATATAAAATAGCACAACTGTTTTCAACATTGATAATAATAATAATAAATGTTTCCTGAGCATCAAATCAGCATATTAGAATGGTTTCTGAAGGATCATGTGACAAAAATCAGCTTTGCATCACAGAAATAAATTACATTTTTAAATATATTCGAATAGTAAATGTTTTTCTTAAATTGCAATAATATTTAATAATTTTACATTTTTGATCGAATAAATGCCGACTTGGTGAGCATAAGCAAAAACAAAAGTTCTCACTGACCACAATTTTTAGAGCTATAGTGCATATGTATCAATATATATGAAAAATACTATTTTCTGTAATTTCTGTGTCTAATTTTTTGGCACGTTATGTTAAAACATGCAAATTCAAATGATGTTCTGACTTGTCTTGGTTTTTAGATGCTGCCATCTCCCTCGCCGTCAAGTCAATTGTCACAACTTGGTGCGAGTTTGTATGGTCCGCAAAGTGAGTCTTAAGTCTTGCTTTGTACAAAAAAAAAAATTGTTGTGCTGCTAATAAAAAACAATGTACTTTGATTCTGAGCACCAGCTGATCAATGCTTCTGCCTCATTTTGTAGGTGCACTAGGTTTCTCATTAAGGGGCATGAGCAACAACAACCCTCAACTGAACCGGAGTTTAACACAAGGCACTCAGTTACCGAGCCATAGCACCCCAACGACAGGCGTCCCGACAATGTCCCTCCACACACCACCTTCGCCGAACAGGTACGCCATCTCCTCTGTGTGATTTATGTTGATTTATGATCTGCTGTGCTAAATCCCAATCTTGCTGATGTTCCGCAGGGGCATCCTGCCTATGAACACCAGGAACATGATGAGTTCGCAGGTAGGGCAGGGCATGGGCATGAGCGGCAGGACCAACAGTATGGGCAGCTCTGGCTTGGGTAGCCCCAACCGCAGCTCGCCCAGCATTATCTGCATGCCCAAGCAGCAGCCAGCACGCCAGCCATTCACCATCAACAGGTAAGACTTGTCAAACGAGAGACGGTAAACACAGCTTGTTTTGGTAAGGGCTTTGTTTTTAGGGCTGTCATTTTAGCATTGATATAGTTGGTGTTTACAGTTTTAACAAGGGGTGGAAGTATGGTTTATGGTTAATGATTTGGGAATGAACTGTAAATTGAATTCTGAAGACACTTTCTGTAGGGTTTAGTATTTTTGTGTTTTTGAATTATCTTTGTTTATGGCACTGTGCAGCAGTAAGGATGAGGGTTGGGTTTTATTGCACAAAATATATAGTATAATATCATTGTATATAAATATATAGATGTACTGTCTTTTTACATTTCTCAATTTAAGTGTGTATTTTTTATTTTAAAATATATATATCTATATATATATCTTATATATATATATCTTTTTTTTAATATATGTAATTACTGAAAATTGTGTTATTGTAGTTATACAAGAACCTCAAAGACAAAAATAAGACTTTTTCTGGAAAATAGTTTATTGATTGTTTTGTATATTCAACTCATTCCTACTGATACACCAAGACTAACAGAAGTCATTGTGTATCAGCAATTTTTGCAAGTATTTGCATGTTATAGAAAATCAAATGCTTTGTTTACAGTTTGCAAGGTGTCAAAATAAATGACTAAAATATGTTTGACACCAACCCCAAACTTTTGAACATTAGTGTTCAAAATATTTGTTTTATATTTGAATATATTTAGAAATGTATTCCTGTATGTATATACACTATTAGTCGGTTTTTGAACAGTAAGATTTTTTTTTTAAAGTCTGTTCTGCTCACCAAGCCTGCATTTATTGGATCCAAAGCACAGTAAAAGCAGTAAAATTTTGAAATAAAGAACTGTATTCTATATGAATGTTTTAAAATGTAATTTATTCATGTGATTTCAGAGCTGAATTTTTAGCATCTTGTGATCCTTCAGAAATCATTCTAATATTCTGATTTGCTCCTCAAAAATGTATTATTTTGTTGAAAACAGCGGAGTAGAATTTTTTTTCAGTTTTCTTTGAATAGGAAGTTCAGAAGAACGGCATTTATCTGAAATAGAAATCTATTGTAAAATTATAAATGCTTTATCATCACTTTTGATCAATTTAAAGCATCCTTTCTAAATAAAAGTATTAATTTCTATAATTTTTTACAATTTTTTACAATTTTTTTTTTTTTTTTTTTTTTACTGACTCCAAGCTTTTGAATGGTATTGTGTATAATTTTACAAAAGCTTTTTATTTCAGATAAATGCTGATCTTTGAATCTTTCTATTCATCAAAGGAAAAAAATGTACACAGCTGTTTTAAATATTGATAATAATAATGATTAAAAACGTATTTTGAGTGGCATATTAGGATGATTTCTGAAGAATCATGTGACTGGAGTAATGATGCTAAAAATTCAGCTTTGAAAATCAAAATTGTACTGTTTTTGCTGTGCTTTGGATCAAATCAATGCAAGCTTGGTGAGCAGAAGAGACTTCTTTAAAAAACATTAAAAAAAAAATCATACTGTTCAAAAACTTTTGACTGGTTGTGTATGTGTATATATATATATATATATATATATATATGTATATATATGTATATATATGTATATGTGTGTGTGTGTGTAGGGTCCGTGTCATTCCGTGGCAACTCAACCAAAGGTCCCCGGCTCAAATTTTTAATTTTGTTAAATTTTTTTTTTTTGGGTGAAAGAAATTCCTAATTGAAAAAAGCCAAAATGTGAATGTCATAAATGTATATTTGCTAACTAATGCACTATTTTGTAGAGGAGGGTCAAAATGATTTGGAGCCAAATTGCAGGAGATAAAAATGACTTCAGAAAGATGGCAGTGTCGTAATATTTTTACACACAGATTAGTAGGTCCATTAGTAAAATCTCTTAACTTTATCAATCTTTGTTGCATTGAATGCCAACAGTGACCATTCAAAAATAGGGGGAAAGCACTTTTTTTTAAGTTTTATCTCCAAAGTTTGCAAGCCTGTAACTTGATAAGTGTTGAAGATATCTTAATGCCCTTTTAGATATTGGCTTTTAATAAACTTTTCTTTTGGCATCTTAAGTTTTAAAGCCCTGTATGGTTCAGTTCAAGAGATATTGCAATTTCAATATGGCCACAGGAATAAATTGTTAAAATGTGCACATTTTCAGTCAGCAGAAATGAAATGTGGGTCACTTTGCATAAAGATAATACTACTTTTCTTATAAAGAGGAACAACAAATAATGTTGAAACTAGAAATGTATCTTGTTTCCTTCTGTCAAAACAACTGGAGTTTGTATACCTGTAACGTAAGAAGTATTAAAAATATCTCAGTTTGCTTTTAGATGTTAGTTCTTAATAAGCTTTTTATTTGAAATCTTTATTTTTAAGGCCCTGTGTCGTTCAGTTCTAGAGATATTGCAATTTCAGTGTAGCTTCAGGAGTAAATTGTTAAATTGTACACATTTTTGGTGGCAAGAAATGAAATGTGGAGCGCTTTGCATAAAGATGAGACTTCTTTTCTTTTATCTCGTTTCCTTCTGTCAGAACAACTGGAGTGATCATACCTGGAAGTGCCATAAATATTCTTTTTCAAAAGTTTGCATACCTGTAACGTAAGAATTATTAAAGACATCTCAATTTGATTTTAGATGTTAGTTTTTAAACTTTTTCTTTTGAAATTTTCATTTTCAAGGCCCTATATCATTAAGTCCCAGAGATACGGCGATCGCAGTGCAGCTCCATATTCATATTGTAGAGTAATACCCATTTTCAGTGGTCGAAAACCAAATGTTGGTCATGTTTACCCTTGTGTAATTTGACTCTGAATCTCAGGTGAAAATTGTCATACAAAATAGTGGATTACTCCGTAAAATATACATCAGTGACATTTAAAGAAGTTCACTTCCAGAACAAAAATGTACAGATAATGTACTCACCCCCTTGTCATCCAAGATGTTCATGCCTTTCTTTCTTCAGTCGTAAAGAAATTGTTTTTTGAGGAAAACATTTTAGGAATGTTCTCCATATAGTGGACTTCAATGGTGCCCCCAAGTTTGCAGTTTAAATGCAGCATCAAATGACTTTAAACGATCCCAGCCAAGGAAGAAGGGTTTTATCTAGCAAAACGATTGGTCATTTTCAAAACAAATTGACAATTTTAACCTCAAATGCTCATCTGGTCTCTGCAATCTGCGTGTGTACTCTGTGTAATCCAGTGAGTAAATTATCTGTAATTTTTTTTTTAATATTTTGGCTTTCATCACTATACATGTTTATCTCTCTTCAGAAAAAATATTGACTAAATTAAACATTTGAGCCAGGGAAGTCTTATTTAAATTTAGCTGGTTAATTTGACACGGAATGACCCTATACTGATATTTTAAACATCATTATGGTTGTATGCACACTGGAAGCTTGTTGAAATCTCCTGTCATCAATACTCACGTCTCCTCTGCTTATTGCTAAAATTAAAGGTGATGTTAAAAGGTGGCTTCTCACAATCTTAAATACATATGATGTATTTTAATTAACTTTCACCTTAGGCCAAGATAAGGCCAATCAAGACTGATTAAGACTGACCTTAACAAAAGGGTCAAATCCTCATGTGTGTCATTGTAGTATGTCAGGATTTGGAATGGGCCGGAGCCAGGGGTTTGGCATGAACTCCTTATCCAATAACATCTTCAACGGGACAGGTGAGTGTTGTTCGGAGCGTGCTTCGTGATGATACACCACCACGGGAGCCGAGACGCTTAAATTGTGCTCTGGAAAGAGAAATACCCATTCTCATGTTGTTCTTTCTGCTGTTGTGACAGATGGGAGTGAAAATGTGACAGGAATAGACCTCTCAGAATTCCCAGCACTTGCAGACAGAAGTCGGAGGGAGGGAAACGGCAACCCAACACCGTTGCATAATCCGCTGGCTGGAAGGGCACCCTATGGTACGAGTTCGTTTTACACAGTCGCATTACTTAGCTGAAACCGAAGCCCTCTTAGTCTTTATGACTAAGCACGCTTCTCCTTCAATGGATGATGTGTTGTGAATGTGTGACAAGGTCAGTGGTTTTATTTTTATTTCCTCACAATAACCTTTGTCAAAATGTGTCTCTCCATAGTTGGAATGGTCACAAAGCCATCGAACGAACAGTCGCAGGACTTCTCCATTCACAACGAAGACTTCCCAGCCCTGCCCGGGCCCAACTACAAGGACCCGACATTGAGCACGGATGAAAGCAAATCAGTCAGTATTGCCTGAATTTGATCTTTCGTAAGCGTCAGAGAGAGATTGCATAAATAATATGTGACATTGTTTTGCAGGATGGGTAAGGATGCGTGGCTGTAAAAAATTTTTGCAATGCCGTCCAGCGCTGCCACCATTGCTTGAGCTTTTAACTCATTGTTGTGGCCTTTGTTTCCACAGAGCTTGAACTCTTCAGGAAAGGGCAGCTCGAGTGCGGATGGACCCAAGTTTCCCGGCGACAAGACATCATCAGCACAGAATAACAACCAGCAAAAGAAGGGGATCCAGGTGTTGCCTGATGGTGAGGCACTTCAGCAACATGCAGCACTGCATTTCAAACAACTGCCAAAGACTCCTCAGCTTTGAAAAAATGACATGTTGAATAAAAAACAAATCATGTGGAAGTATTTTAATCTGAAAAGAATCTGTTCCAGAAGGTTTTAATGCAACAGTTAGGGTTCCCATTTTAAAATGTGTTTAAAAAATATACAAAATAATAATTTTTAACCTCATGAAAAGTAATGGAAATCATTAAGGCTGCGTTTACACTAGTGCGTTTTTGTATTAAAACGCATAACTTTTGCTACGGTTATGCCTGTCGTTTACACTACTCCGGCGTTTTCAGCTCTCGAAAATGAAGACTTTTGAAAACGCTGTAGACCTCGTTTTAGTTTAAAAACTCCAGGGTTGCATTTCAGTGTAAACGGACCAAGACAGAGACTTTTGAGAATGATTGCGTAGCTCCCCACATTCAATCTGCATATCCTTGATGACCATGTAAACAATGACATCATGCTCATTGTTGTACCCATAGATTTCTGCATGTAGATGCATCATTCGACCGCTCCAAGCACGTAGACGCGTCCGCTATAGGGCATCTGCCTATACATATCTATGGTTGTCCTACGTGAATGGTCATGTGACATGCGCGTTTGCGGTTGTGTGGTGTAGATGGAGATCGTTTCTGAAACGCAGAGAAAATGCTAGTGTAGACGAGGATCGTTTTTGTTTTAAAAAGTGTAAACAGGGCCTGAGTCATAATTTAACTTGTAATTAATATAATTATAAATATATTTAGAAGTTTAATATTTTTAGTTTGTCATTTTTGTAAGATTTTTAATACATCTATATAGTTTTCATTATTACTTTTTTTCTTCTTTTTTTTTTTTAAGATATAAAAATATAAAATTAAAAAAAATATATACATTTAAAAATTTAAATTCAGGTGTTAATAAATTATAAAAAGGAAGGTAAAGACAAAAGAATTTACTAACAAAAAATAACTCAATACACACTTATTATTTAAAAATTAATTTAGGTGACCAAAAATTATGTGTATAATATATATGTAATATTCAGTCTAACTGGAAACAGTTATTTTTGTATCATCGTTGGGTTGTTGTATTTTTATTAATAATTTATAATAATTTATTAATAAATTGAGTTTTGCGTTTTGAATTTTGTCAATTCTAGTCAAAGGTTTAGGAATTTTATTTTTGTCATTTTTAATAGATTTTAATTAGATTGTAATACGTCTATATTGTTTCATTCATTATTACTTCATTTTTTGTTTTGTTTAAAAATATACAAAATATTTTAAAAAATTAAAATGTGTGCGTTTTAAAAAAAATTTAATTCGGATGTTAAATTATAAAATGAGAAGTAAAGACAAAAGTATTAACAAAAAATACACTTATTATTTTAAAATAGATAATAGACAAAAAAGGGTGTATAAATAGGCCTATAATATATGATGATGTGTAGCCCTTTTTAGAGTAACTAATTTAGATACATTAAATTCTGAACATATAATCTGACTAGAACAGGGTTATTTTTGTATGATTGCGATATTATATTTTTCATAATTTGAGTATTTTTTAAAAATATTTTTTGTCATTTTTATTAGATTTTTAATGTCTTTACAGTTTTCATTCATTTTTATTTAATTTTTTTTCTTTCAGATAAGCTAAAAAATATGTAAATGTTAAAATAATTTCAATTCAGATGTTAATAAATTATAAAATGGAAAGTAAAGACTAAAGTATTAACAAAAAGTAACTCAATACACATGTATTATTTAAACATTTGTGTGTGTAAATAGGCCTAATAGTAGCCATTTTTAGAGTAACTAATATATACGTATATTAAATTTTGAATATTTAATCAGACTAGAAAAATGGTTATTTTTGTATCAGTGGGATATTATATTTTATTAATATTTTGAGTTTTGTTTTGTTTTTTAATTCTAGTTAACGTTTTAGGACTCTTTTTGACTTTTTGACATTTTTATTATTTTTTTTTAAATGTCTGTATAGTTTTCATTTATTATGTCAGGTGTTTTTTTTTTTTTGTTTTTTTTTAAAGATGCGTTTAAAAAAAAAAAAGATTAATATACAAATTAAAAACAAAAATATATACATTTTTAATATAAAATTTAAAATGAGATGCTAATAAATTATAAAAAGAAAAGACATGTTTTAACAAATTAACTCAATACACACTTTTGTTATTTAAAGATTTAAAGTGTTTGTGACAAAATTGTATGTATGTGTATATAGGCCTATAATATATGATTATGTGTAGCCATTTTTAGAGTAAATAAAATATAATGACACTAGAATTCTGAATATTTAATCTAAATAAAAACAGAAAATATTTGTGTATTATTGGTATGTTATATTTGAGGCTTTTTTAAATTCTAGTTCAAGTTTTAGAAATGTTATTTGTTTCTGTAATGTGTATCCATTTTTTTATATGGCTATAGTTTTTGGTATTATTATTCCAGTTTTGGTTATCTTAGTACATCAAGATGAATTCATGAAAATGTTCAACTAACAAAAATTGTTTTATGGTTTTAGCTAACTATAATAACCCTGATGAGACAAGGCTCTTAACTGAAAATTCATTAAAGTTAATTGATCAAACAAAGCGGTGACCCTGTCTGTTGGACACACTCAATCAAACTTGACATTTATTCTCCTCTTTTATAGGCAAGGTAACAAACATTCCCTCAGGAATGGTGACGGATCAGTTTGGGATGATTGGACTCCTGACATTCATCCGGGCAGCTGAGACGGACCCTGGCATGGTTCACCTAGCTTTAGGAAGCGACCTAACAACGCTAGGACTCAACCTCAACTCTCCAGAGTAAGACGCTTTTTGTGTCAGATGTTTTTTTTTTTTTTTTTTTTTTTTTTTTTTTTTCCCCCTCTGTTTTTGCACACACACTAATTTTATTTCTGTTTGTAGGAATCTATATCCTAAGTTTGCATCTCCTTGGGCTTCAGCTCCATGTCGACCACAAGACATTGGTAAGAGTTCATTTGACTAAACCTGTAGAGATGACCAATTAATTTAGGCTTTTCAGTAAGGAATGCATTTGTTTTGGTTTTTATTTTTAGACTTCCATGTTCCCTCAGAGTACTTAACCAACATTCACATAAGGGACAAGGTGAGGTGATAAACACTTCAGTAAAACCGCATTGAAATTGTAATATGTGAATCACGCTAACCTCATATTGTGCTCTGTACAGCTGGCTGCAATAAAACTGGGACGATACGGTGAAGACCTGCTGTTTTACCTCTACTACATGAACGGAGGAGACCTCTTACAACTCCTCGCTGCCGTTGAACTGTACGTCTGGCTGATTAAGTCATTCTAGGACTCATTCTGCTGATAACCAAGTGGAAGTCAAGGGGTTCAAATGAAACATTTTGTTGCATTGCAGGTTCAACCGGGACTGGCGGTACCATAAAGAGGAAAGGGTTTGGATTACAAGAGCACCTGGCATGGAGCCCACGCTAAAGACCAACACCTACGAGAGAGGAACATACTACTTCTTTGATTGTCATAACTGGAGGAAGGTCGCTAAGGTAAAAATGAGCACATGAGCGATGGAATCTAACATCTGGTTTGTGCCGTTGTGGGTTTTTTCTGATGCCAGTCTCTCAAACTAATGCCAGTTTCCTGGAGCAGTAGTAATGGCATGATGTGATAATTTCTACAATAGCAAGAGAGCAAGAGGGTTGATTTAATGCTTAAATAAATGTAATACAATGTACGTTTACATTTATTTATAGCAGATGCTTTTATCCATTTAAAATTGAGGAATAAAACATGATTCATCATAAAGAGGCAAATAAACACAGGAAGTGCTTGTAATATAAAGTTTCAAACATTGTTCAGATTAGTACAAGATAGAGAGGGCATAATTAAGGAAAGACAGTGTTTTTTTTGTTTGTTTGTTTTTTTTTTTTTAATAGAATGCCATGAAAAAGAGTTTTCAGCTGTTGCTTGAAAATTGTCAGGGATTCAATATTTATAGCAAACAACATGAGCAAATATCTCTCAAAACTTAATTAGTAAAATAAGTATTTGTTTAAAACAACATACACAAAATCTCTCAAATTATCAATTTTTTAAAATATTAAAATGAGTATTTTTAATAATAATTGTAAACAACATGCACAAAATCTGTCTCAACTTTAGTAAATATACATTTTTGAAAATATAGTGAGTGTTTTTTTTAAATATTAATTACAAACAACATGCACAGTCTCAACTTAATTAGTAAAATATTAATTTTTGGAAAATTTTTTCCGTTTTTTTTTAAGTATTTTTATATTTTGCTATTTTATAATAATAGCAAACAACAGACACAAAATCTGTTTCAACTTTAGTAATATAATTTAAAAAAAAATGTATATTCATAGTTTTTTTTTTTTTTTTTTCTCAACTTTAGTACAATATATATTTTTTTTAAATATTAAAATAAGGTTTTTTTTAATAGCAAACAACATAAACTCTCTCAAAACTTAATTAGTAAAATTTAATATTTTGAAAGTATATAACGTTTTTTAAATAATAGCAAACACCACAAAGTCTGTCTCAACTTTTGTAAAAAACACATTTTTAAAAAATATTAAAATAAGGTGTTTATCAAACAACACCACAAACTCTCTCAAAACTTAATTAGTAAAATATACATTTATACAACAGTACAACAGTATTTTTATAATAATAGCAAACAACATACAGTCTGTCTCAAAACCTAATTGTTTTTTGAAAATATTAAAATATAGTATTTGTTTATAATGGAAAACAACATGCACAAAATCTGTCTCAACGTAATTAGTAAACTATACATTTTTGTAAATATTAAAATATGGTATTTTTATCTAAAAAAAAAAAAAAAATTATACAAAATTTAAATGTACAATATTGTAATTTTTAAAAAATATTATTAATATTTATAATTAGAATTTAGACCTTTTTTTCCTTTTTTGTAAAGAGATAATCATTAGTATTATGGATTACGCTTTATTTTTTTGTTTTGGAGATTTATTATACGTATATGTATATATTCTGAAAATTATAAAAATGTCAAATGTTTTTTTATTTTTATATATATATATATATATATATATATATAAATAATATTATTATCATTATTAAAATTATATTTTTATATTTAAATGAGGTTTCATTTTAATATATATGTGTAATTTAATTTTTTATATAAATATTTATAAATAAATACTTGCTCACATTTAATTGCACCTTTTAATGGCTCTGGATAGCTATGTTTTCTTCCTTAATGTGTTCACAACAAAAAATGATGTTAAGGAGCAGTGTAAAAATTGCTCAATATTTATTACAAAGTATTTGAAAACTGAAAACATGCACCTTGAAGAACTTTTACTGACCTTTGCAAAGACCCGGCTCCTTTCGTTACTGTTGCTATGTCCAACAAGCCATGGTGCCGTCACACCACAAATCATGTTCTCACGCAGTGAAAAATACATCACGGAGCAAAGAGGAAACTGACAACATGCCAACGAACAAGACAGAGCAAGTTACTTTAGGTATAAAAGTCTCCGCTGTCAAATTTAGTCATTTTGAAAAATTCAAACAATAAATACTGTTTTGTGGCTCTTTAGTGTGTCATGACAGATTGAAGTAGCACCTCAGTTTAAGCAGCACGTGAACCGATTGACTCTTTCGCTTCACTAGTTATAGCACAAAATAAACATGAACGAACATCAGAAGGTTCAAGTCCACCACCGTTAATCTGCTCTCCTGTCTGGTGTGTTTGTTGGACAAAAATGGCAGATTTTGCATTATGATTGGTCAGATCACCTGTCAATCAAACTCACAGCGAAGCCTCAATTGGTCACACTTATCTATTGATGCTGATCATGTAAAAATATCACTAAACTACACATTGAAGTGAAGTGTGTGTTTCATATATAAGTGAACTTTAGCGTTGTGCTTTTCTCTCACTTCTCAGGAGTTTCATCTGGAATACGACAAGCTAGAGGAGCGGCCTCACGTGCCAACCACCTTCAATTACAATCCGGCCCAGCAGGCCTTCTGAAGCTGAGTCCGTCAGCGCCCGTGAGCTCTAGGAGCCATCGGCAACAGACAGCCAGCCGACCTGCCTGACCACGAAAAAACCTGGTTTTATTCCTCAACTGTCTGGACTAGGACTGCGGGAGGGGGAGGGGGGGTGGCAGGGGTCTCCACCTTGACAATTTGGGGGGAGGGGCCCTCCCTTACAAATTATGTGCTGCCCGAACACAAAACTTCTATATATTTTCATTCTGTTTTTAAATTCCCCTCTTACGTTCTTTTTTTTTTTTTTTTTTTTCTCCCTCCATTTCATTTTGAGCAGGGTCAATGTTTTGTTTACTCCTCTGATGGAAAGCCCCTTTTGGTGTTTGCCTGGAGTCTTTGAAGTTGCAGTACAGCACACAAACACATCCATTGGTATTAAAGAAAAATTAAAATGCAGTTTGCGCTTTGTTTTCCGAAGCGCGCTGCGCTACCAAACAGGACACAAAGACAAATCCAATACATGTGAATACACAAGGGCAAAAGAAAATGCAATGTTCATTGTTGCACTATTTAGTAATAAAAGAACACAAAAATTGTTTTCTGCTTTTTTTTTTAACACAGGAAACTTGGAAGTACGCGCAGCCCTGTCGTTAACATCAAGGAGGTGCTTTTTTTTCGGTTTCCCCCCCCGTTTTTTCTTTCACTTTCCGTTTGTTTTACTCCATCCACCTTGCGTTGCTCATCCGGTGAGGTGTTTTTCTGCTTAGCGTCAATAAATCCCAATCAGACTGTTTCAGTGACCGTTGTTGGGCACAACCCGTGGACCAGGCGGTTGTGAGCTTACCGAGAAACATTGTTCCAGAATGAATACGAACCCTTTTCAGTCTTTGTTACGATTTTGTAATAAACGTGTACATTTTTTTAATTTTTTGACATCACATGAATAAAGATATGTATGTATGAATGTGTATATATATGATATATATAGATAGATGTATCTATATATATATATACATGGCGTCTATTTTGGAAGAAGTACCTATGCTTGACCTCGTTTTTAGGAGGTGAACAGAAATGGCATTATGTGGTAGAAGCAAAAAAAAAAAACATGCGAAAGACAAAAAAAAAATTAGTGTCAGTATGTTGAGCTGCCAGACGGGGAATCACGTTTGTTACCCTGTGCACTTAAAGACCAATTCAACTAAACGAATAAAGGTGACACGGAAGGCCCGAGCGAGGACGTCTGTATTGCGAAAAATAAAAAACACACAAGGGGGTGAAGACATTTCAGCTGCAGCTATTTGAATAGAAGCATTTCGTAGGAAAGGGAAAACCCATAGTACGAAAAACAGACCAATCTTGTATTTTCTGACCACCTTTAAAGCTCCCTTTCTTTGTAATAAAGCAGAACGGCTTTCCTGAAACAGTGTTTGGACTCTGTATGGGACGGGGGTGTTCGGTACGAGCATGTTGTGTGTGTGCCTGCAATGCATGATTAATCCTAACGCTGTGCTTTTTCCAAGTCTTTTAATAAAGATGCCATGAGGTTAATGGTTAATACACACAGAGTACGTACAAAAGGTCAAAATAGGCAAGAAAAATCAGATGGAATGTCACTGGCGTGAAGAAACTGCGCTTTGCGATCACTTTGAATACTGTAAGACAGCAGCAGCTTTAAGGCAAGTGCAATTCTGTTTCCTCCATCACAGTGCTTAAGGGTGATTTACGCATTTTTTTTTTACTGTCGATATATTTTAGGCAGCACAAATAGACTAAACAGAATATGTTAGTGTGCTACATTTTATATTTACATATTTCGCATATCAAAAAATATTAGTGAAGTAAATTAGTACTCTCAACAAGAAAAAAATGATTCTAGTTTACAGAACTTATAGCGGTGTCAAATCGATTAATCACGATTAACACATCCAGAATAAAACTGTTTGCATAATGTGTGTATGTATGCATATATACACACACACACATACATGTATATACTTAATATATGAAGAGTTCAGATGCAAAACCAGTTAAAAGCCATCTCGGTCAAAAATGAGATGATGCTGAGTGAATGCTCCTGACATATAGTATAAGTCTATCAAATACTTTTACTTCAAACTCACTAAATTCCAGCCTCAGCCCAATCAGAAATGTAGTACTTACATAGAAACCTATGCAAAGTAGCCAGAAAGAAATGCTCATTTTAAAGAAATACGTCAGATGGATTTAGGGGCTTTTGCATCTGAACTCTTCATATGTAATTTATATTTATATATAATATAAATTGTGCTGTCAAATCGATGAATCATGATTAATCGCATCCAGAGTAAGTTTGTTTACATAAAATGTGTGTACATTTAAATGTATATTATACACACATATACATGTACATATTTAAGAACTGTATATATATATATATATATATATATATATATATATGTATGTATATATATATAATATAAATAGAGCTGGCAAATCGATTAACTGCATCCAAAATAAAAGTTTGTTTACAAATGTGTGTGGCATGTATATGTATTTACACGTAAATGGATACACTTACGAAATATATGTAATATATTTGTATATAATATAAATCAAATAAATATAAATACATACACATGTGTAAATATTAATGAAATATACACATACTTGTATTTATATATAAATATACACAACACATGTAAACAAAAACTTATTTTCGATGCAATTAATCGCGATTAAATATTTAATATTATTTAATTTCTTAAATATATACATATACACATTATGTAAACAGATATTTTATTTTGGATTAATCAATTTGACTAATAATTCCACTTTAAAAGATCTGGGAATCCGATTAATCGATTTGACACCACTAATAATTTCATTTTAAAAGATTTGGGATGTGATTAATCAATTTGTCTCCACTAACCACTTTGAACAATTTGGGATGCGATTAATCACAATCAATCGATCTGAAATCACTAATAATTCCACTTTAAAAGGTTTGGGATGCGATTAATTGGGATTAATCGATTTGACACCACTAATAATTCCACTTTAAAAGATTTGGGATGAGATTAATCAGGATTAATCAATGTGACACCACCAACCACTTTAAACTATTTGGGATGCAATTAATCGCGATTAATTGATTTGACACCACTAATAATTCCACTTTAAACGATTTGGGATGCGATTAATCGATTTGACACTACTAATAATTCCACTTCAAAATATTTGGGGATTCGAATAATTGTGATTAATCGATTTGACACCACTAATAATTCCACTTTAAAAGATTTGGGGATGCGATTAATTGATTTGACATTGCTAATAATTCCACTTTAAAAGATTTGGGATGCGAATAATCGATTTGACACTACTAATAATTCCACTTTAAAAGATTTGGGGATTCGATTAATCGCGATTAATTGATCTGACACCACTAATAATTCCACTTTAAAAGATCTGGGATGCGATTAATCACAATCAATTTGAGACCACTAATAATTCCACTTTAAACGTTTTGGGATGCAATTAACCGATTTGACACTACTAATAATTCCACTTCAAAATATTTGATTTGACACCACTAATGATTCCACTTTAAAAGATTTGGGGATGCGATTAATTGATTTGACATTGCTAATAATTCCACTTTAAAAGATTTGGGATGCGAATAATCGATTTGACACCACTAATAATTCCACTTTAAAAGATTTGAATAATCGATTTGGATTCGATTAATCGATCTGATTAATTCGATCTGACACCACTAATAATTCCACTTTAAAAGATTTGGGATGCGAATAATCGATCTGACACCACTAATAATTCCACTTTAAAAGATTTGGGATGCGAATAATCGATTTGACACTACTAATAATTCCACTTTAAAATATTTGGGGATTCGATTAATCGCGATTAATCGATCTGACACCACTAATAATTCCACTTTAAAAGATTTGGGATGTGAATAATCGATCTGACACCACTAATAATTCCACTTTAAAAGATTTGGGATGCGAATAATCGATTTGACACTACTAATAATTCCACTTTAAAATATTTGGGGATTCGATTAATCGCGATTAATCGATCTGACACCACTAATAATTCGACTTTAAAAGATTTGGGATGCGAATAATCGATCTGACACCACTAATAATTCCACTTTAAAAGATTTGGGATGCGAATAATCGATTTGACACTACTAATAATTCCACTTTAAAATATTTGGGGATTCGATTAATCGCGATTAATCGATCTGACACCACTAATAATTCCACTTTAAAAGATTTGGGATGCGATTAATCGATTTGACACCACTAATAATTCCACTTTAAAAGGAAAGTTCACCCAAAAATGAAAAGTCTGTTATCATTTACTCACGGTCTTACTCAGAACATGTACGGCTGTACTTCCGAGGAACATAAAAGATCATTTGAAGAACCGATTTTGTCCATATAATGAAAGTCAATGAGGTCCAAAATAACACTATTGGACCCCATCGACTTCCACTGCATGGAGGAATAAAAAAAAGGATTTTTTTATATAATGAATTGTGTTCTGCAAAATAAAAGATATATAGGTTTGAAATGACATGACAATTTCTATTTTTGGGTGAAATATAATCAATTCTTTGAATTTCCTTTCAAATTTCATTATCTAAAAAAAACCCCATTGTATTCTAAAGGCCGTTTTTATCATATAAAAATATCTGTGCCTAACAATCAATAGGACGTTAAAAAACAAAAACAAAACTACAGACACCTTCATCTACCAATCACATTTCTTGAATTTACATGACCGCATAATGCTTGACAAAACACATCATTGTCGATACGTAAAACAATCTAAAGCGTTGGTCCAAATCCACAGTCAGTTCCAGTCGGATGAGTGCAGGTGGCGTAACGCCAAAATGAGTTTAAGACGCTGTACAGACTCCAACAGGAGTATAGTGACTGGAGGGTCAATGTTTATAACCTCCTCTGGAGCGAGTTCATGCTGTTCAAGTGATTTATATCATTCAAGCTGCTTTGTGGTTTCACTTGGCACTTGTTTCCCCAGGAGAGCCCTCAATCGATGAGGAACCTGGTCCAGTTTTGGCAACTTCTTCTGAAAAGAGATGAAATGAGTGTTTGTGCTGCTTAAAATCGCCATACAATGTTCTAGAGATCATGGATCCATCAACCAACCTCTGTCCTTCTTCTCCTGGGTCTCCTCGGCTGCCGTCTTATCAGCTCTGAAGAAGATCCGAGCGCTGCTCAGAGAGAAATAGAGCAGCTCGAACTCCTACAAATGAAGAGATGTTTAAATAAAGCAATTGGCCATCACTGTTGAGGAGCATAAAGATGCTCCCATACCTGTAGATATACGTCCAGTCTCTTCTGGGTCAGGTTCATGGTCTGCATGAGCTTCTCGTCTTGGCTGGTGGACTGAACGTTCTGCTCTTTGACCACCGCATTCATTTCTTTCACATACTTTTCCCTCACAGCCTGAAACCAGTGGAGAGAGTCAAACTCCTGATACTGGTCCAGAAGCTTCAGGATGTAGGCGACTCCTGGAAAACACAGGAAAGGTCCTTGAATACACAGTCCACGTACAGAACGTATAACACTTTTATGACTGTATTAAACATGTACCCATGGCAAAACCATCGTCTGTAAACGCAGCTCCCACTTTGTTCTTCTTGTTTAGTTTTTCTTTGCAGCTGATAGAATGTTCCACAAAATTTACTGTCTGTGAAAATGAAGAAAGATGAACGTTATGTAAGAGATGCTGGAGTTAGTAAGAGATTTACTCATCCGAGATATGATGACCCACCAGAGGAGGAACTATCATGTAGAAGTTCCTCAAGTGCATGTTCTTGATGCTGCGAAACTCCGGTGCGAAAACTCCCACCAGCATCTTGAAGTACTCAGTTCCTTCAGCCGAGTTGCTGGTCAGGTCACTAAGCACACAGTCCAGTTGGCTGGAAAAAAAACAACAAAAAAACATTTATATTTATTTCATATGAAGTATAAATAATTATATTTCAGAATTAATTATTTAATACTTGTTTACAATAATAATACAAATTATTGTTATCGGTATTTTTAATTATCAGCATCATCTGCATTTTTTGCTTGATTTATTATTTAACTTTTATGTATTATTTATATTACTGCTACTATTATTACTATTAATGTTTTATTTTTTATTTACTAATAATAACTAATAAATTCTAAACATAATAATAACTAATTGCTATTATGTTTTAACAATAGTAATATTTTTAGTTAATAATAGTGATATTTTTATTATTTATTATTATTAATAATAATAATAATGTCTATTTATTATCATTGTTGTATTATTATTATTATTGTTATATTTTACAATTATTTATACAATAATTTAATACTTATTTACAATAATATCATTTTTTATATATATTATTTTGTTGTTTATTTATTAATAATAACTAATAAATTCTTAAACCTAATAACAACAATAGTAATAATTACTAATTGTTTATTGCTATTTTTACATTTGTATGTTTTAATAACAATGTTTTAGTATTAATTAATAGCAATAATAATAATAATAATTACTGATTGCATATTGTTATTATTATTATTGTTATTGTGTTTATTATTGTCATCATTATGGTGTTATGTCTTTATTATTATTATTATTATTATTATCAATGGGTAATTATTATTATTATTATTATTATTATATTATACAATTAATTATTTAATACCTATTTACAGTAATAGTACAAATTATTATTATTGTTATTTATAATTCTTAGACATTTTGTTTGATTTATTATTTAATAAATCAATTTATGTATTATTAATACTACTACTACTCCTACTACTATTACTATTAATGTTTAATTACTTATTTATTAATAATAACTAATAAATAAAAAACATAATAATAATAGTAATAATTACTAATTGTTTATTTTTATTTTAGTATACTGTAATAATAAATAATAATAACAACAATTCTTATTATTGTGATTATTATTTATTATAATTAATAATATCAATAATAATAATATTTTAGTATTAATTCATAACAATAATAATAATCATTACTAATTGTAATGGTTATACTAATTGTTACTAATATATTGTTTTATTGTTATTTTTGTGTTTATTATTATTATTGTCGTTGTGATGTTTTATTAATTATTATTAATGTCTAATTATTTTTTATAATTGTTGTTTTATTTATTAATCTTAATTATGTGTTAGTATTTGCAGTATTTATTGTTGTTTCATTTATTTATAGTATTAATTCATAAAAATAATTAATAATAATCATTAGTAATTGTCCGTTATTATTGTGTTCATTATTATTGTTGTGATGATGTTTTATTAATTATTCTTAATATCTAATTTATTTTTATAATTGTTGTTTTATTATTATTATTATTATTATTATGTTTCAGTATTTGCAGTATTTATTAATTATTGTTTTATTTATTCACAGTATTACTGTACCTGGCAGCTTTCTGCGTCTCTTCAGAAAGGCCTTCCTCTTTCACAAGCTCCTCAAAGTTCACAATGTCCTCTAGATCAGGAACAAACCTGGAACATATTTGAATGTGAGTATCTTGCTAAATGTCCTGGTTGTTGACAGGACTTCTGTAGGAAGATTTTTATAATGTTCATACCATATGTGTCATTCAGCTCTGAGTGTCGTGTGACAAGACTATTATTATTTATCCAGCATTACCAGTATTTCTACAATCTGAATGTCTCAGTCAAATAATGTTTGTATGTAGTAGTAGAAGGTGATGTGTAACCTGATAGCGCTGCTGCAGCAGTGGAGCCCTCCAGACCGAATCATGCGCACATAACCCATCGCATTACCTAAAAGAAAGAGAAGGAGAAAAATAACGTTAACACTTATTACTTAAATGCTTGAAAATATGACTTGAAAATATTGAATTGTAATTAAGCGTCCCAGCATAAACATATAAAAGGAAAGAGTTCCCAGGTCTAAAGACCTCCAGACAAAGTTTACCGATCTGACTGATGAGCTGTCTGAACTGATCCAGGTAGCTCTGACCATCTGGAGTAAGACCCAACTTCCTGATGCCACGGTTAAACTTCTCTGCTCGCTCAAAGGGGTACTAATATACAGCAGTAACCAACAACATGACTTCATAAAATACATACACTAACAACATTGCTTCATGAAAAACTGCATGTGAATGGAGAGCAGCTTGAATGTGAATGGAGAGCAGTTTACCTTTTGGTCGGTCTGATCCTTGGTTTCCCTGAAGAAGCGGATGTCTTTGATGAGTCTGGATTTGATGTGCTCGTCATACATGAACTGACTGAAAATGTAGAACTTCTTGCGGAGGAACTGATATGTGAAGTTCACCTGCAGAAAAACAATTAAGTCCATCGATATGATGAGATATCACTGCTCACATAATACACATGCAGCTCACAGGGAACGTTCTGGTTCTCTCATTTGTTCAGAGTTTTGTGGTCTTTAATAACAGTCTCAAAACATTAAACAAAAAAACATTATACATCATTCATGGAATGTTTTTCTGAAATATTTTAGCTGTTTGTCTAACTACATACTAGTTTCAGATAGTTCAGAAAACATACAAAAGTAACATTCCTAACTTTGTTATTATTGTTTATGTTATTACTATTATTATTATTATTAATAATAATAATAATAATAATAATAATAATAATCATTTATTTATTACTATCATTATTACTACTGGTATGTTTTATGTATTAATATGTTTGTTCACTATTATTAAAATAAAACGTTCCCCTTAATGTTTTTGCCAAAGTTCATACATCCAAAAATATATTTATTTTTACATTAAAAAAATGGATGTTTTGAATATTCAGAGAACATTATTATTATTATTATTATTATTATTAATTAATACTAATAATAATCTTTTACAATTATTTATATTATAATTGTTTATTACTATTGTTATTATTGTTGCTGTTTTTTATTATTATTATTATTATTTTTATTATTATTATCAATCATTGAAATATTATTTGTTTTTATTATTCAAAAAATTAAATAAATAAATATAGTTTTAATCCATTAATTATTATTATTATTATTATTATTATTATCATAATTTGTGTTTTATTAATTATTCAATCATTAATATTATTTACACTTATTATTAATTACTGTTATAGTAATCCATTAATATTTATTAATAACAATAACAATAACTGTTTATTGTTATTGTTGTGTTCATTTAATATTTCTGACTGTTTTTTTTATTAGTATTAATATTATTATTACTAATATTTTTATGTTTTAATTATCATTATGTTTGTTTACATTATTAAAATGGAACATTCCCCTTATTGTTTTTGCAAAAGTCTATACATTTAAAAACACATTTTAAAAATGAGGATGTTTTGAATGTTCAGAGAACATTATTATTATTATTATTATTATTATTAATTGTATTATTATTATTATTGGTGTGTTTTACTTATCATTTGTTTAATAAGTTTTTAAATAATTACTATTATTTACACTATTATTATTAATTTATAATAATCCATTAATATTTATTAATAACAACAACAATAATAACTGTTTATTGTTATGGTTATGATTATTTAATATTGATGTCATTCTTTTTATTCATTTATTTTTTTATTATTTGTATTATTGCTAATTATTTTTTTCTATTTTAATTATCATTATGTTTATTTGCCATTACTGTAATGTTCGCCTTACTGTTTTTGCCAATGTTTATACATTAAAAGTTAAAATTAGTAGTAATAGTAGTGGTGTTTTATCATTATATTTGTTTTATTATTTATTTCTTATTATTAATTACACTATTATTATTAATTTATAATAATCCTTACATATTTATTATTAATAATAACAATAATAATTACTACTACTACTACTACTACTATTAATTATTTATAATGTTTTATCATTATATTTGTTTTATTATTTATTTCTTATTATTACACTATTATTATTAATTTATAATAATCCTTACATATTTACTACTAATAATAACAACAACAACAACAACAACATCTGTTTATTATTATTGCTAACTGTAACTAACTGTTTATTATTATCATCATTTAATATTGTTGTAATTGTTGTTTTATTTATTACTATTATTATTATTAATATTAATATTATATTACTACTACTACTACTACTACTACTACTACTACTACTACTAATTATTTATTGTGTTTTAATTATCATTATTATGTTTATCATCATTCAAATGGAATGTTCACTTAACGTTTTCTCCAATGTTCATATAACAAAGAGAAAGTTTTTTTTTTAATAATTTAAAAAATTATTTTAAAAAAGTTTTTAAAAAGTTGAAAGATCATTCAAAAATATCTTCATTTTACTTCATAATGTTTTTATTTTTATTTTTAGCTGGGGACCATCCTGACATGATCTGTACATACCGTTGTGTTCATAATACCGGTTCCATGAGTGCGAATGGAGTTGGCGATGTGGCGGATGTTAATGGTGTTTAAGTGCTTGTTGTTGCTGGTCCTCTCAATGAAGATCTACACACAACAGAGGGAGATGTTTTACACAGACACATCAAGTACAACATTTGTGAACCAGTAATAACATCAGAGGTCAAGTCTTGCCTGGTTGTTTAGGTTGTAGAGGTAGCGCGAGACAAAGACGTGAATGTTCCTCATGATCTCGAGGACGTCCAGACCCTAGAAGACACACACAATCATGTCAAACTGAATGCAGCAGATGATTTCTGAGATGATCAGGTGAGGTACACACCTGTTCCAGAGTCTGGCTGGGGAGATGCGCCTCAGTCATCACCAAACCATAGCGCTGCGTAGCGAGGTTCCTCATTTCGCTGTACGTGGCCCAGTCATGGAGAGCCACGGTCGTCAAGTTGTAAAACGTCTTGTCTAGATAGTGAGTCACATAGGCTGCAGGAAACAGGATTTGATCTTAACATCTCACTTTTTTTTTTTTTTTTACATTTGAACACTGACTAACTGAACTTGACAGACAAAAGACAAACATGTAGGACATGTCCCCTTTAAAGTACTGATTATGTCCACTATATATAGTATAACTCATGCATTCAGTCTTTCATCTGTCGTACCTTTGATGTCGATGAAACGGTTGAAGAAGCGAATGGGCTTGAGAGAGAAAAAGTGAGCTAGATCCTTCATGCCCACTTTAAATGGGTTTCGGTCGTCCAGTTTGAGGTGTGTGTGCACAGACAAGCGCAGGTCCTTCTCGATCTCCTTACACAGCTTGTCTAGCAGGTGCTAGACAATCAGAAAAACATTCAAATGAGCTAAAATGCACAATTACTACAAAAAGATATGCAGCTAGTGCTCTGCTTACCTCATTGAGGATTTCCATGATCTCAGTGTCATAACACTCCAGCAGCTGATCACATGACTCCATGTGTTTGGCGTGTAACATGGTGGGCACACAGTCTCTGAGCGCACTGAACATGTACTAGAGAAAATATATACATATTTAAAATGACATGTAATCAGTTATTGCATAAAAAAAATGTGAGCATTAAGAATAGTGTTATGATTTTTACGTGAATTCTGGCTGCATCCACTGCATTTTCGTACACGTCATCCAGGTATATGGGGAAGACAGTACGATGCCAGTATAGGAAACTGCAGTCGCATTGTACTTTGACTCTGAGGAGAAAAGATATCCCATCATGCACTTACAACACACCCACAGAGGTCACAGAATCACAATCTGCTATTGCTAATCATTAATATTTGAACTAATTCAGGACTCACCGCTCTCTTAATTCACTGATTAAGTCCAACTTTTTCAGCACAAGCTGTAAAGGCAAGAGCTCCTCATCCTTGAAGGTTTTCTGTGCAAAACAAAAATAAAAAAATAATAGCAATTAAAAAAAAAATCTGTTGAAAGAATAAGACTGTCACAAAAAACAATAATTGTGATATATAACATTGTTATAAATTAATATTTTAATGGAAGTGCTTAACACACATTTTGTAACTTTTCTCCCCCAAATTTTCCACGAAAACCCTTGATTTGTAGTCACTGGTCATACACCAGAAGCAAAAACTGTTTGTTTATGATTTAGTTTTCAACAACATCAGAATTAAAAGAAAAAAACAAAACAACAAAACGTACAAAAAGAAAATAAAAACAACACAACAAAATCAACAAAAATAAAACAATGCAAAAAAGACAATAAAAAACTAAAAAAACATGAAAACAAAAAAACACTAACACAAAACAAAACAAACACACAACAAAACAAACAAAAAACACGACAACACAAAAAGGACAATTAAAAACAACAAAATAAAAAACACACTACAATAAAAACAAAACAGACAAAAACAACAGAACAAAAAACATGAAAACAAAAACACACAACAAACAGAAACAAAAAAAACAACAAAAAAAGACAATAAAAACAACAAAATACAAACATGAAAAACAAAAAAAACCCACCACAATAAAAACTAAATAAAAAACACAAAACAACAAATCAAAAAGACAATAAAAACAACAGAACAAAAAGCATGAAAACAAAAAACACCACAAAAAAAATAATAAAACAAACACAACAAACATAAAAATAAAAAAGACAATAAAACAACAAAATAAACATATGAAACCAAAAACCATAACAAAAAAAACACAACAAAATACCAAAAAACATCAAAATAAAAACAAACAAAAATACAATAAAACAACACAGAATATGAAAGAAAAAACAAAACACCACAACAAACAAACAAACAAAAACAAAACAACAAAACAAGCACACAACAATAACACCAAAACAAACAAGACAATAAAAGCAACAAAATAAACATATGAAAACAAAAAACACTACCAAAATAACATCAAAATATCACAACAAAATACCAGAATAAACAACAAAATTAAAAAGACAATAAAACACAACAAAAAAAACAACAACATTTTAAAAAGACAATAAAACACAACAAAATACGAAAAAAAACCCAAAACAATTCAACAAACAAACAAAAAGCACAAAACCAACAGAAATAAAAAAGACAATAAAAACAAAACAAAAGACATGAAAACAAAAAAACACCACAATAAAAACAAAACAACAACAAACACACAACAGAACAGAAAGAAAATAACAAAAAAGATAAAAGACAAAAATATGAAAACAAAAAAACCCCACAAAAACAAATAAAACAAAAACATACAACAAAGAAAAAAAAAGCACAAGACTACAAAACAAAATACAAAAAACAAAAACAAACAAGCAAATAAATAAAATATATTTATTATTTAAAAAAACTAATAAATACCCTGGGCAACTTGCAACAAATTCAAATGGACTAAAACTCAAAGCTTGATCAATGTGTTGAAGGGTTCTTGACCACATTTGTTAGAATATTTTATGTACAAATGTCCTGAAATGGCCATTAATTTACCTTAGTCTGTTAATTCATACTCACCATCTGAGTGCCAACACTGAGAGCCAGAGACATGATCAGCCTCCTCTCTTTGGTGCTGGGCCCATTCAGAGTGTTCTCTGCCAGAACCAGAGCCGACAGTACGTCCAGCCTCTGCTCACTGTACTTCTTATCAGAGATCACGCGTTTCTGAATGAAGACAACAATCAGTCAGTTAAGTATCTGCTCTGTGGAGCTGGTGTTTGGGTAATGGTGGTGTGTCTGTACCTTAGCAGTGGAGATGGAGGCCAGAGCCTGAGTCTGAAGCTGCTGCGTGATGTGAGAGACAGAATCTGCTACAACCAGTGAGCGCCGGTGGAACGTGTGCTCCACAGCCTGTGCAGGACAAACACTGATATCAACACTACACACTACCTAGTACAATACCATTACTGTATAACTAGAGTACTGGATTTATTGTGGACATTGCCAAGTAAAATAGAACTACTGCACATTACCTATCACTGCACACTGGAACTTGTGCATACTACCTAGTGTACACTAGATCTAATGTACAGCTTGCAGTACGTATAGTATAATGTCACTTGCTCTTAAAATACTCTGTCATTTTTGGTCATACAGATAAAAGTAATACATCTTCTGAATCTGTAAAGACTCCGTTTAACAAAAAATAACAAAGAAACGTTGTGCTTTTGTAAAATAATGAAAGCAAACAGGATGTGCTTTCTGCCGTCTCGGTCTC
Source organism: Labeo rohita (assembly GCF_022985175.1). NCBI lineage: Eukaryota > Metazoa > Chordata > Actinopteri > Cypriniformes > Cyprinidae > Labeo > Labeo rohita. The sequence continues at coordinate 11,388,559 of NC_066893.1, forward strand.
TGTGAATTTGAGCACGAAGCTTCGAAACTCCATGTATATTTGCCTTACAGACATGAAAAATATATCTATAGAGAGTGAAACATCTACTTTCAAATTAAATAATTCAAAAAGAAAAGAAAATCAGATTATGTAATCTGTATGAAACATGCATACAGGCACATGCATCCACTACTACGTAGATGACATGTCAGTGTCGCCGACTTCATCTCTTAAGCCAAAAACAAAGAAAGCACTAGTTAATGAATAGATTATTAAAACATTAATGCAGTCTCCTTGCTGTTTTTCCCCTGACACATTCATAATTATTATTATAAGTATACAAATTTTTGTGCACTACAATTTGTTGAGTCAACTTAAAATAATTTGTTACTTGGCTGCCTCAAAAAAGTTTAGCCAACTTGAAATGTTAAGTTCTAAGTGACTAAGTGACAACTTATATATTTGAGTTGATTCAACTTAAAAGGCAGCTGGGTAACAAGCCCAGCTTTTAAGTTTAACAAACCAAATTTTTTTGTTTAGTCAACTCAAACATCTAAGTTGTGACTTAGTACAACTTAACATTTCAAGTTGACTAAACTTATTTGAGTTGACTGAACTTAATTTTAAGGCAGCAGGGTAACAAATTATTTTAAGTTGACTCAACAAATTCTGTTTTTTTGTACCAAATATATACTAAATAACTAAAAAAATACATACATATAATATAAACAAAAATTAATAAATAAAATTAACATACATATGACATATACACATATAAAACTATAAATATGCTGAAGTATTTGCTGTTCAGCATATTAATATGACTCATCAACCCACTTTTAACAGCTCCACCAATCGGCAGAGGGCCTTCACCGAAGTTTTGGTCATGGGCCGCTGCATGGACATGTACATGTTCATAGTGGTCTTGATGATGGTGCTGATGCTGTAAGCGTACAGGATTCCCTACAGAAACACATCTGATTATGAAACATTTGCAATGTAATGCAATTCAAAAAACTCTATAAACAACATTTTAATCTCAAAAACAACAGAAAAGAAGAAAACACCAGTCTCTACCTGCACAAAGATATTACACCTGTTGCTCAAATCCTCAGAAAGTTTGTCTGGTTTCGGTTCTTTTGATAATATAGACTCCATCTTCATCATCCAAGAGGTGACAAATATGTAGTATGACTGCATGTCCCTGTATGGAAATACATACAGTCAATACATGGAACCCTAAACAATATATGACTATGAACTTGATTGATCATGGATTTATGAATCATATCAGAAGCGTGTATATCTTACTTCATAAGCGTCTGCGCCTTTTGCTGCAGGAATGCATCTCTGCTGCTGCGGATGCTCTGGATGCTCTTCTTGTCCATCAGTTTAGCTGCCGCTGGGACTTTGTTTATCAGAAATGTGTCTGGAAACCAGATTATATTCGCTGCTAATGTCACTGCAGGGACCTGGAGGGGAGAGAAAGGGAAGAGTTTTCATAATGACTGAAAGAGCAGTTCTACATATCCCACTCATTCCTGCTAGTTAGTGTGCTTACCTTTTTACACACATCCAACAGGGATTTGTAGATCTTCTTGTCCACAGTCCTGAAGATATGGAAGTGCAGCACAAAGAGGCCACATACGCCCGTATATTTATCCCGCTGATCAATCTCTGACGGCTCTCCTACAAGTCAAATGGATGATAACGGTTGTCGTTTACTGCTGAGATGTATCATTAATGGTATTTGGAATTTAGGTTAATTATGAATACAAACCAAGCTTAGATTCAACGTTGGCAAAAATGGTTCTGATATTGTACGCAAACTCCTCCGCAAAGGCACTGTTTTAGAAACGGATACACCTTCTCCTGGGTCATCAAACCTCTGCTCCACACAAGCCTACATGAGAACAAACAAAAATAAAAAGATCAGCCAACATCCAATTATTAAATTTATTTAAACTTTTAACTTTTTTTAAATAAATAACTTTTTTTATTTAAAGTTATTTAAGCATTTAACTTCTGTAAAGTGGCATATTTCAGTTATCAATAATTTAGTAAAAACTTAAATTTGTTACATTGCAGATAAAATATGTACTATGGTAAAAGCTAAAACATTAATATACACTGAAAAATTGTACATAATAATATCAACGCTTTTAACTTAATCACAATTTTATATATATATATATATATATATATATATATATATACACATACATACATACATACATACATATACACACACACATTTATAACATTTTCATATATAAAATTAACTATATTAACTTTTTAACACACACAACAGATGTCTACATATATGATATATAATGTGTAAGAGGCTTTACATATATTTTTAATATTATTAAACTTTTTTTATTATTAATTTTTTTAAATATTTTTTATATTTTAATTGATTTTTATATTTTAATATTACTATGAATACATTGTCTTTATATATAAAAATGGTGATATATTATGAAATCTAAACATTTTCTTTTTACAATAATGTGCATAAACTGTGCACAATAATATAATAATACAAATAACATTTTATGTATATTAACAAAAACAATAATATTTTACACACACACACACATATATATATATATATATAGAATATAGAATATAACATATAGAATATTAGACAAATTCAGTTAATGTACATGAAATTAATTATTGCTCCTCTTACATATCTGTATGTATGTAATATAAAATATACAATTCCTGTTAATATACATGAAATGAATTATTGTTCCTCATACATATTTGTTAATATAACATTTCTGCTACTATAATTATGATGAATGTATTGAAATATTTCAATGTCTTACTACAAATATTACATTTTGATTTAAAAAAAATATAGAATAAATACATAATAAACAATTTCTGTTAATATACATGAAATAAATTATTGTTCCTCATACATATCTATTATATATATAATGTTATTTATAATATTATACAATTTTTGTTAATATTCATTAAATACATTACTATATATATTACATTGTATATTACTTGCTATATATATATATATAACAGCTTATGTTATATACAATATCTATTAGTATACATTATTAAATTAAATTATTGTAAATTGCAAATTAAATTAAATTATTATTGTTCCTCATACATATCTTATTTTTGTATTACACAATTTCTGTTACTATAATTATGATTAATGCATAAAAGTATTTCCTAACTTCCTACAATTTTGATGGTATGTTTTTGACTTTTCTGAGAGCATGAATAGATTTTTTTTTACATGAGGTAACGGGGAAGTCTGTGAATGGTGTCGACCTGAAAAATCATGCTGTCCAACAGCTGCCCCTCCAGCTTCAATAAGAGCTTCTCAAAGGGTTTTAGTTTCTCCTCTGGAATGGCAAACTTAGCTGGGTTATGATGGACAGATTTCAGTAACCTTCAATAAAAAAACCCCAAAGAATATTTGATCAGAAAATCTTTTCATCAAAAATCATAAGACATTTCATACTGTAAATGCCTCAGTTTTGTCTTCAGTTCCAACATTAAGTTTTACAGCTCAGTTCAACACTTCACCTTTTGTACATCTTCCAGTGATCTTTCAGCGTGGTATGGTTTTCCATGATCTCATCCAGGGTGATGAGGACCACCAGAAGTTCTCCCAGATGCTCGTACACCGTCTGATTGTAGACAAAGAGAAACAATACAAGACGTCAGGTTGTAGTGAAGTAGGACTGTCAAACAATTAATCATGATTAATCAAAATAAATGTTTGTGTTTACATATGTATGTGTACTGTGTATATTAATTATGTATATAAAGTATATGTATATGTAAAAATTATTATAATTTATATTATATATAAATAAATATTTTTTATATAAATACAACATTTTCTCAAAAACATACATGCATGTGTGCATTTATATACAGTACACATAACAAATATACACAGTACATACACATATATTTCAGAAATACAAACTTTTATTTTGCATGCGATTAATCACGATTAATTGTTAGATAGCACTACAGTGAAGACTAACGAAGAGGACAGAGAAAGTGAAAACTACCTGAAAGTGTACACCTGTGGACTCAATGATTTTTGTCGCACTCCTGAAATATAAATAATTAACAAAATAAACAAAATTAGCAACACTGCATTTGCATAACATCACATAATATTAGAATAATTTTACATTACTCACTTGTTGCTGTTGTACAAAGCAGCCAGCTGGTGTACCATGTTGACCACCACCTCAAAGCAGCGCGACACAAAGCAGGATAGCTCCTGTAACATACAACCAAATAAACCAATGTTCAGTAATATTTTTTTTTAAATACTTTTCAGCAGTAATTTAAAATCATGATATCAAACCTGTAAGAACGAAATGAAGCGCCCCATCTGAATCTGAGACTCTCCCTCCACCATACTAGTGTCTGACACTGCAATCAAATGAAAAAAAACAAAAAAACATTCAAATGCAATTATTTTTTATTAATATTAAAAGGTACAGGCTAAATGAAATTAAAGCAGCACTGTCAAATGATTAATCACGATTAATTGCATCCAAAAAAAGTGTTTTGGTTTACATAATATATGTTTGTGTACTGTGTGAATTTATAACATATATACATATATATATATATTTTTTTTATATATACATACATACATATACATACATATACATACATATATATACACATCTATACACACACACACACATATATATATATATATATATATATATATATATATACACACACACACACACACACACATGCATGCATTCATGTATATATTTAATAAAATATGTTATGTTTATTTATTAAAAACATTTATATATAATATTGGTTATATGACTATAAATATAGGAATACTATATATATATATATATATATATATGCATGTGTGTGTATTTACATATACATAATAAATATACACAGTATACACACATATATTATGTAAACAAAACCTTTTATTTTGGATGCAATGCACCGTGATTAATCATTTGACAGCAATAAATTGAAGTTGAACAACAAAATTGAACGTTTAATGGGTAAATGCTATTCCAAAGAAAAGAAAAACATTACATTCTAGGTGGATAAAATCAATTTGTGTTTAATATCCACTCAGATAAACAATTATGCAACTAAAACGGGAATCATGTTAAATTGTCATGCAGACGGGCTGTAAACTGAACAGCAAAAAACAAAAAAGTAGTTCTTACCTCCTTCACCATAATACAACAAGCCATTGTAGAACTTGGTTTCAGCCTAAAATTAAAAAGCACAAAACCATTAATATGAGATCATTAACAACTTTAAAAAATTACCTGACTTTATAAACATGTACTCAAAGGTTTTGGGTCGGTATGATTATTTCAAATGTTTTTTTTTTAATTAAGTAAGAGACTTGCACACCAAGACTTTATTTATTTGATTTAAAATAATGGAAATAAAACTGCAATATTGTGAAATATTTTTACAATTAAAATAATTGTTTTCTATTGTAACATATTTTAAAATGCAATTTATTCCTGTGATGCAAAGCTGAATTTTCAGCATCGTTACTCCAGTCTTCAGTGTCACATGATCCTTCAGAAATCATTCTAATATGCTGATTTGCTGCTCAAGTAACATTTCTTGTTATTATCAATGTTGAAAACAGATGTGCTGCTTACTTACCTCATATTTCAGCTTTTTAACTTCACAGCAAAGAGCTGCATACACTGTGATGACTTTATTAAGCACCTGGTGAAAAATGAGAGGGAAAAAAGGCAACAGGTCAACTCATAATACACTAATTCTCATTCAGTATTTGCGTCACATGTAACCTGCAGGATCTGTTTTAGAACTGCTCAATCTTGAATCAAGGATTTGAAGACATCTCATACCTTATTATCTGTCTTGATGAGCTCCAACAGTGAGGACTGTTCATACGGCAGGAGCTGGTGTGGCAAAGCAAGAACGGTGATATGACATAAATGCAATTAATCGAAAAAAAATCACTCCTATGAAGCTGTAAGTCAAGACACAACACCTTCAAAGTGATGGGGTCCAGAGTGAAGTCCCATACATCTCCGATAGAGTCGTCCAGCGCTTCTTCAATACCCTGGAGCTGAGCCGTATATTCCTCTAAGAACTTCTCATAGTTTTTAACTTGCACTTCTGTGTGAATTTCTGCACAGGAAGGAACCATATGCAACAAATCAAGAGTCGCAAAACCACAAATAAAATCTCCAAATGACTTCCTTCCTTTTTTGTGTAACAAAAAAAAGTTTTAGAATTTTAATATCACTTCTTTACATTTCTATCAATAGTAATAACTGTCTTAAATTAATCATTTTAGGCTATACACTAACAGTCAAATGTTTTTTAATAGTAAAATTTTTAATGTTTTTTTAAAGAAGTCTCTTCTGCTCACCAAGCCTGCATTTATTTGATCCACAGTACAGCAAAAACAGTAAAATTGTGAAATATTTTCACTATTTAAAATAACTGCTTTCCATTTGAATATAGTTTAAAATGTAATTTATTCCTGTGATCAAATCTAAATTTTCAGCATCATTACTCCAGTCTTTAGCGTCACATGAAACCTTCAGAAATCATTCTAATATGATGATTTGCTGTTGAAAAAAACATGTATTATTATTATTATCAAGATTTAAAATATCTGATTTCTATTTGAATATGTTTTAAAATGTAATTTATTCCTGTGATTTCAAAGCTGAATTTTATCATTACTCCAGTCACACGATCCTTCAGAAATCATTCAAATAATCTGATTTGCTGCTCAAAAAAAAAAAAAAATTATACATACATACATACATACATATATATATATATATATATATTGTATAATATATATATATTATGTTGAAAACAGCTGAGCATAATTTTTTCAGGATGCTCTGATAAATAGAAAGATCCAAAGATCAGCATTTAAGGGGAAATTATAGATATTTATACTTTTATTTAGCAAGGATGCTTTAAACTGATGAAAAGCGATAAATAATAAAGACAATTATAATGTTACAAAAGATTTCTGTTTCAGATAAATGCTGTTCTTCTGACTTTCTATTTATCAAAACCTGAAAAAAATTCTACTCAGCTGTTTTCAACAATTTTTTTGAGCAGCAAATCAAAACATTAGAATGATTTCTGAAGTAATGATGCTAAAAATTCAGCTTTGAAATCACAGGAATAAATCACATTTTAGCAATTAGTAATTTAGTAACAGTAAAAATATTTTAAAAATGTACTGTTTTTGCTGGACTTTGGATCAAATAAATGCAGGCTTGGTGAGCAAACAAAAAAAAAATCTAAAAATCTTACTGTTCAAAAACTTTTGACTGGCAGTGTATATATATGGCGTGTGAATCTATGACATCAACATTTAATACTATAAAGAGAATAATTAAAATGATCAATATTATTCAGAGCATTGAATTTATTGGACAATTCAATTCAATTACCTATTTTTGCATTAAACGAAATGCAGTGCTCTAGAAACACTTTCAAATGAAAGCGAAAGACTTCCTGATCACATTTGTTTGTGAAATCAATAAAGACCACACACACTAATCTAAGCAGAGGGCTTGAACTTGGCCACTTTCCCTGGTCATCTGACAGCTAGCTAACATTACTCAGCTAGCTGCATGATTTATACAACCTTTACACTTATAAACAAATTATCAATACCATTCCGATCAGACGCGTTACTTACTTTGCGATCCATCATCAAAGCGGTCAAACTCCCAATCAGGAGATAACGAATCCACAGCCATTCTGACAGAAACGACACAGACTGGGGTTTTCAGACAGCTGCCATTAGGTCAGTCTGTTTGGGGGTTTACTGCACAGTGAGGGGAGGGGCTGCTGTGCTGGGAATCACATGACTTTCACAGTAACGCGAATTTCCGTTAACGCTCCAAGGCGAATTTCATAATAAAAGCACGCTGAAAATGCCCGGATGTTTATTTAGTCTAACATTTACGTTTTATGTTCTTACATATTTTTTACTTTTAATAATATATATTGTAAGAGATATTAGTATATTAACTTTTGACTGATGTTCTGGTTTTATAAGAATGATAAAGCAATGTCATCATTTTAATTAAATAAATTAAAGAGAAGATAAATATCGCTTTTGAGTAAATGTATCATCTCTGATAAATATTTAAATATTATTTTAAAAAAAATAAAGTCGTTTCTCGTGTATCTAGAATGATTGATTTTTGGCTCGTAACGTTAGTTCTCAGTCTGTCCTGCAAGTGGCGCCATAAAGCACGGCGACAACACTTGAAGTTATGGAACAACTCTTTTCTCCTAATTGTACAAATGAATGCGTTATTATTTACCAGTGCGTTGAACCGCAAAAGTCTGAAGGTCGCATTCATAACCATATACCGTGCAGCCCTATTTTAGTCTATCCTCGGTTTTCTAATGAGAAACGTGTGCCAAACTGAGTGGCTTCACAAACTTGCATTGACTCCACTGTCACACAGACAGTCTGTTAATAATGTGTTTGGAGGCTGAATGAGAGAGAAAAGAGTGAGAAAAATGTGCCCGACAACCAACACATGTTCAGCTTGATGGTTTTAAGGCTGTGCTGCTTTGAGGTAAGGTACAATTTAACTCACAAATAGCCAAAAATAATACTGCTTACCTTTAGTATAGTTATTTTCTGAGGACAGATGTAAATTTGTATTAAATAATAAGCATTTTATTTTTTCTGGTTATATATTAACATGTCAGACCAGTATAATCAGATTTACTGAATGATAATTCTGTTGTACACTACCAGTCAAAAGTTTTTGAACGGTAAGATTTTTAATGTTTCTTAAAGACTCACCAAGCCTGCATTTATTTGATCCAAAACAAAAACAGTAAAATTTTGAAATATTTTTACTATTTAAAATAACTGTTTTGTATTTGAATATATTTTAAAATGTAATTTATTTCTGTGATGCAAAGCTGAATTTTCTAGATCATTATTCCAGTCTTCTGAGTCACATGATCCTTCAGAAATCATTTTAATATGCTGATTTGCTGTTCAAGACACAATTATTATTATTATTATTATCAATATTTAAAACAGTTGATTTTTTTCTTTGATGAATGGAAAGATCCAAGGATCAGCATTTATCTGAATAAAATATTAAATATTATTATTATTTTTTTTTTTACAGTTTTTACTGTATTTTATATCAAATAAATGCAGGCTTGGTGAGCAGAAGAGACTTAAATAAAAAACAAAAATCTTATTGTTCAAAAACGTATGTGTGAATGAAAAATACTGATCTGTGCTTTTCTAAATTTAAAGTCTTTTGTGTACATATGACTAAATATGTATCTAATTACATTTAAAATACTTTAGTTTATTTTTATTTATTATTCATACACTGTGCCATAACCATTATATGCTGTGTTGTTATATATATCACAACATTGTTGTAAATATTACAGTTTATTTGCATCTCAAATTAGTGAGTTTGTCTGAAACACATTTTATAGTTTAAGACAAATAAATGTGTTTAATTTTGAACTTCAAGCTTAATATTTTGATCTACAGCAGTTACATTTTTAAGAACTCCAAATCAAAAGTGACATAATAAATCATAAAAATGCCGGCTGCCATGTCTAGATGCTGCCAATATTAAAAAAGTAAAGTAGATTATTTCACAGTTACACAGTTATTTCAAATTTGTTTTTTATAATATGATTGATATACTATTATAGTTTTAATATTTTTAATTAATTATTTATTTTTTTATGTTTTTTGTTTTTGTTTTAATTGTTGTTAAATTTTAGTCATGTTGTTTTTGTCTTTTTTAAAGTTTTTGTCTCTCTGTCTGTATATAGTTTTTTTTGTTTTTTTTTTACTTTTTCTTCTGGTTTTAGTTAAAGTAGTACATAAAATTAAACTAAAGGAAAATGAGAAATGTTTCATTAGCAACTAGCTGAAATAAAATAAGTTAAATTTGTTGTTTTTATGTTATTATTTCAAATGTCACAGTTTGTTATGGTTTTATTGTTGGTTTTATTTTTGAATGGTTTGTGTGGTTTTATTTATTGTTATTCTTGATTTCTTTGCTGAAGTGTTTCATGTTTTTCAGGTGAGATGTCAAGCAGCTATATCATCAAACTCACACAAATCACCTATACTAATTTGATCTAAAATTCATTTGTACACACAATCATAGATTATTTATATCAAGTACCTTTACATGATTCATTTACAACAAACAACTCTTGATACTTTTCAAATTCAAACTCAAGACTGTGTAATATATTTTTTGACACGGTTGTGTGATGACAATGGGATCCGTCACTGAAGAAAAAGAGAAGGAGTGTCAGCTGACCTCAGCTCACCTGTTATCCGGAGAAAATGGCCATCAGTTTATCTCAGAAACCAGACGACCCGACAGAACATCGAGTTTCAGCAGTAAAGAATTTTCAGAGTCGGATCCCCTACTTCCCAATGAGTTTTACGGGACAGCGTTGGCCTCTGGGTCCACATCGCAAAATCATGGCCAGGAGATGCCGATGGAATCGGTCCGGGCCATGGTGCTACAGATCTTGTTTCCATTCCTTCTAGCTGGTTTTGGAACAGTTCTGGCAGGGATGTTGCTGGACGTAGTGCAGGTGAGTAGGGGGAAGATGATGGGGTGGATTTTAAATAAGCTGACTGTAAACGATTGTTCTTTATGTTGATGAATCAGCACTGGGACGTTTTCCGTAATGTGACTGAGATCTTCATCCTTGTCCCACCTCTACTGGGCCTAAAGGGGAACCTGGAGATGACACTGGCATCAAGACTCTCCACTGCTGTAAGATTACTATGTTATTTATATACCTATATTGTTTTTTCTGCAAATATTATATGTGGTTGAAGAAATATGTTTTGATCTGTGTTTTCCTAAATTTATAGTCTATATTTATAATAATATTGTATATATTAAAATTTATTTTGTACCTCAGATTGCTGAGTTTGTAGGAAACACATTTAATAGTTTTTCTTTTTAGACAAATTAATGCTTTTAATTTTGAACTACAAACTTAAAAGTTTGAATTTGATCTATAGTGGTTACTTTAAGGATGACTCAGAATCAAATTTTAGAATATTAGAATACATTTTTTTTATTTAGCGCTCTTAACATATATTGGTTATTTAATTCTACATGCACATTTTTCACATTTTTTTTCAAATACCTTCACTGTTATAATGCTTGCTCAAAGTTAACCTTTAAACAATGTAATAATTAAATAAGAAGTCAAATGCAATCTTTAGCGAATCTCAAAATGATTTCAAAATTTTGATATTGTACTTTGTAACACTGAAATGCACAAATCACGTGTCGTGTAGCATTTAAAATGACTGACTTTATTGTTTCATTTTTCATTTATTTAGGTGAAGGTGTGTAGAATTCTGTTAATGGACAATAAATGTTACAGTAATTCATATCAGCCATAGTTTTAATTAGGGCTGGTAAGCGATTAATTGCGATTAATCACATACAAAATAAAAGTTTGAGTTTGCCTAATATATGTGTGTGTACTGTGTACTTATTATGTATATATAAATACAAGCACATTCATGTATATATTTAAGAAATATGTACAAGTATATGTATTTATTATAATTTATGTTCTATGAGTTTATGTTATATATAAATAAAAATATTTTGTACATAAATAACATATTTCTCTTAAATATATACATTAATTTGTGTGTATTTATATATACATAATAATTATACACAGTACACACACATATATTAGGCAAACTCAAACTTTTATTTTGTATGTGATTAATTGTGATTAATCGTTTGCCAGCCCTAGTTTTAATCACTGCAAAAATTGTAAAAAAAAAAAAAAAGTTCTTTAGATCACAGAATTTTACAATTTTAAAAATAATTAAATAATACTAATTAGTAAATGAATTAATACATATACACTACCAGTCAAAAGTTTTTGAACCGTAAGATTTTTAATGTTTTAAAGTAGTCTCTTCTGCTCACCAAGCCTGCATTTATTTGATCCAAAATACAGCAAAAACAGTAAAATTTTGAAATATTTTTACTATTTAAAATTTTTTTTGTCTGTTTGACTAAATCTTCAAATGTAACTTATTCCTGTGATTTTAAAGCTGAATTTTTAGCATCATTACTCCAGTCACATGATCCTTCAGAAATCAGTCTCATATTCTGATTTGCTGCTCAAAAAACATTTATTATTATGTTGAAAACAGCTTGATTTTTTTTCAGGTTTCTTTGATGAATAGAAAGTTCAGAAGAACAGCATTTATCTGAAATAGCAATCTTTTGTAACATTATAAAAGTTTTTATTGTCACTTTTAATCAATTTAAAGCATCCTTGCTAAATAAAAGTATTAATTTCTATATTTTCTAAAATGTAGCTTTGACCACAAATAAATCTTAAAATATATTCAATTAGAAAACAGTAAAATTATTTCACAATAATACAGCTTTTGCTGTATTTTGGATTAAATAAATGCTCAGAATTCTTTTAAAAAACATTAAAAAATCTTGCTGTTGAAAAACATTTGACTGGTAGTGTATTTTAGAATATATTAATAAATTATGATAATTATTCATACATTACTACATTATTTAAAAGCCATAGAGTTTTTATAGTAAATACCCAATTTTCAAGTCATGCTCAACTGAAACTGAAGTCTGAATTTGCTATATTTTAAAAATCCATATCCAATATTCATGAACCACCAGAAAAGTCATGGAAGCCTTTGTGTGGGAAGTGGGAAAACTGATCTGTACACCGTCCCATCTCATATGATCTGCTTCTGTTGTATTGTATCTGTGTTCTTTCCACTTCATCACGTTGTTTGTCATGGTGAGGAACCTTTACACCCTGCTGTGAAGAAAACAGCCCTTGGGGTTATATTTAAATGTTTGAGGTTTGAACAAAAACAAAAGGTTTATTGAATTTAGTAATGCTTTATATTGCCTAACGTACATGAGTAAACAGTCATTCAACACTCGAAAATCTGTGTAGGTGAATGTTGGCAGAATTAACTCTTCAAGAGAGCAGTGGAACCTGATCATTGGAAATCTCGCCCTCAAACAGGTTAATCCAGCTCATTTGAATACTTGCTTGGTAAAATTATCTTCTCTTCATTGAACTCTATTTGTCTCGTCAGGTACAAGCTACAGTTTTGGGCTTCCTGGCTGCTCTGGTAGCCTCAGCTCTTGGATGGATCCTGGAGGAGGAGGTCTTTATGAACCATGTAGCTCTGCTTTGTTGTTGCAGTGTGGTGACAGCCTTCACAGCATCCCTCCTGCAGGGTTTGCATCCAGCTTTTGTTTCTGACCAATTTTTATCTACTTAAAATAGACCGTCCATAATTTTAAAACGCTTCATGGGCATCAATGTTTGTGGGTGCTGATCATGAGGTTATTCTCACTTGAATAACTCATGGCTTGTGATCTTGACCATGCAAACCTATTTTCCATACTGGTCCTGAATATAGACTCAACGTCCTCAGGCAACATAACTCACATTATCAGCGCTTAGCATACAAAGATAAGACTGTCAGTATGATTAAAGAATTAGTTCACTTCCAGAATAAAAATTACTTGATAACTGAGTTAGTGCTGTTTTTAAACCATTGTTTAATTTGTAATAAATCATTTCTGAACAAACAAATAATGTTTGAATTTTATATTTGTTAGGCTAGTAGGTTTTGCTGTGATATCGAAGTTGGAATCGAGAATTTGTACAATTTAATTGGTATGTAAAATTGTGATGTCATATAAGCTTATTTATTAAAATAAAAGATAACATTAGATAACAGCAACTATTTTCGTTTATTGTGGCAGGGCCAGTGAAAATTTAGAATTTGATTTTTTTTTGTAGAAAAAATCCTTAGCGTTGAGCCCTGTTACATGTAAAAATGAATTTGTAATTTCGTTTAACATGTATAAATTCTGAATGGATCTGATATTTGCACATTTTTCTAGGCATCGTAATGGTTGGTGTAATTGTTGGATCCAAGAAGGTAGGCGTGAACCCTGACAACATAGCCACGCCCATCGCTGCCAGTTTAGGGGACATCATCACATTAGGACTCCTTGCCACCATTAGTCAAGGCTTCTTTTATTCCATGGGTGAGAATGAATCACCAGTAATTGGTCGGTGACTAGTTTGTTGTTCCACCTAAGAGGTGTGGGATTTTACTGTCTTTAAAGGGATAATTCACCCAAAAATGAAAATTCTGTCTTTAATTACTCACCCTCATGGTGTTCCAAACCCCTAAGACCTTCGTTCATCTTCAGAACACAAATTAAGATATTTTTAATAAAATCCAAGAGCTTTCGTGGTACTTTCTTGAATGTGTGTCAAAGACTGACATAGAAGAGAAGAAATTGTTGAATATAGTTGTTATTTTTGTTTTCTTTGTGCACAAAAAGTATTCTCGTGGCTTTATAACAATATGGTTGAACCACTAATGTCACATGGACTATTTTAACAATGTCCTTACTACCTTTCTGGGCCTTGAACGTGGTAGTTGCATTGTTGTGTATGCAGTGTCAGAAAGCTCTTGGATTTCATCAAAAATATCTTAATTAACAACATGAGGATGAGTAATAAATGACTGAATTTTCATTTTTGAGTGAACTGTCCCTTTAATTTTAACCCCTTTTATGCTTTAACTCTCTCTGTTTGTAGAACCATACCCTTATATTACCTACCTGGTGTGTGCTTTTTTCCTGTGCCTGACGCCGGTGTGGGTAATTCTTTCATTTCGGCACCCTGAAAGCCAAAAACTGCTGTTGTCCAGCTGGGAGCCAATAATAACTGCAATGGTGATCAGCAGGTAACTGTTCCCTCTTGGCCCATCAATAGTGGCTATAATAGTGCACTTGTACAAATTATGTTGGTACAACCAACATATGTTGGTTTTTGTATCATATCTACAGTCTTGGAGGACTGATTTTGGACCATGCCATCACAGATCCAAAGCTTGAAGGTGTTGTTCTCTACAGTCCGGTTATAAATGGTGGGTCAGACCGAATTGATATACTAAGTTCTGATCAACTGATTGTTTAATTAAAATTTTATACATACAGTTGCAATCAAAATTATTAAGCCCCCCAGAGACTGCAGTACTTTACAAATACAAGCTTGTCTGAAGATCCAGGACTTGCATCTACAACAGTTTAATGGCTTATTAAAAGTGATAATGTCAATATATAGTGTGACGTATTTGAGTTATAGGATTTTTTAATAACACAGCTATGTCATAATTATTCAACCCGTATTCAACATTGCTGTTTTAAGTCACTTATTTTTATGGCAGAGAGCAAAATTGTCTTGAAACACAATTAATCCTTAGAAACTCTATTACAAAAACAGAATTACCTTGGTCTGTTACACATACATACAGTTAGCCCATGCATGTGCTGGAGTTGAGTAGCAAATATGACAACAGAGCTCTCACAAAAGCTATAGAGAAGAAATAGTGGTATTATATTAAAAAGTCTAAGGCTACATGAAGATTTCCAAGACATTAAAAATTTGTAGAGACGGAGCTGGCGGCCTTATTCCTTAGTTGAAAGTTTGTTGTACTAGAAAGCATTTGAGGGTGTTGAACAAAAAAGGCAGAATATCATAAAATGTTTGATCAGAGCAACTGAGGAAAACCTGCAATGTACAGCCAAAGACTTGCAAGATGACTCAACAAAAGGAGGAAAACATTTCAATGCAGTGAGAACACTAGACAAGTATGGCCTTCATGTTGAGGCATCTTGCCAAATACCACTCTTGACCAAGAAGAACAAAAAGGTTGACTTGAAGATGCTAAAATTCATTCGGATAGACCTGTGGAGTTCAGGAAAACATGGCCGCATGAAGGATATCATAGATTCTTTGAAGTGTCAGGCCATTTTGGCAAGAATTGTGATGCCTTTGGTGCAAAGATTGAAGCTGATGATTAATGGACTTTCCTGCAGGACAATCATCCCAAGATAAACATCCAAATGTTCTTATGCTTGATCATTCATAGAATGTTCTTGAGTGGCCTGTCTGTTCAGTTTCCAGATTTAATTCTCACTTAAAATATTTGGCTGAATTTAAAGAAAGCAGTGGCAAAGTGAAAACCAAAGATTATCAGTGATCTAGAAGCTTTTTCGGGTGAGGAATGGGCTGAGATTGCATTAGAAAGGTGACAGAAGCTTCTAAGCACTTTCAAGCGGCATTTATTGGTGGTTTTAGATTCTACACCAAATTCTACACTAAATTGTACTTTTGGTGGTTGAATAATTTTGAACATGAACTTTTATTGCCAGTTTGATTTTTTTTTTTTTTTTTCATTATTAATCCACTTACATTCTCGGAATTACTCAAATGAGTAATTAAAAATAAACTTTCTCCAATGGTGTACTGATGCCTTTGTTGAATTGTTTTCACATATTTTTGTTCTTCGCAGCGAAATGTATTGCAGGTCAAGGGGGTTGAATAATTTTGATTGCAGCTGTACCTTTCCATTTCAACCTCTCCTTAAAGGGGTCACCGGATGCAAGTTACTTTTACATGTTTGAACATTAATGTGTGTTGGCAGTGTATGTACAAATCTACCCTATAATGATAAACATCCATGCAGTGGTTTTTAATTAATCTGTAAAAATAATATCCCCTTTTTTAAATCGAGCCATTCTCAGAT
Organism: Labeo rohita; assembly: GCF_022985175.1. NCBI lineage: Eukaryota > Metazoa > Chordata > Actinopteri > Cypriniformes > Cyprinidae > Labeo > Labeo rohita. Next base: position 11,405,237 of record NC_066893.1, read on the forward strand.
GCCTCTCGGTGTGACGTCAGACTGACAGAGGCCGCTCCCACGATAGTTGATTGACATGAGCGTCTTACCTCAGACCTGCCTTAAATCAGCTATAACAGTCCAATAACCTCCATTGTTTCAATGCCGGAGCAGGGATGTAAGACAAGAATATCTCCAATTGAGTGATTGAGGTGTTGTGTTGCTGAATGTAATAATGAACATAGTGGTCGTCTTTTACTCCCGACATCTGAGCCGCTGAAGATGCAGTGGTATATGTTTATTTGTGAAGGGAATGCGCCTCCCGATCTACATATATCTGTCTATGTTCACGCAAATCATTCATGATCCAGCTTCACTTAAAGCAGAAGTGAGTATAAGGTTTTTTTATGAATCTTTGCTATTGCCCTTCCTAATAACGTGCTAGTTAGCAAGTTTAGCAGCTAAACGCGGCTAAAGTAAACAGGCTCGTCACTCCACAGAGAGAAGAGAGGGGCGGGGCGAGGCGAGCAGAGCCCATTAACATTTAAAGTAACCTTGACCAGAACAGGATGATTTTTGCAGAGCTGATTTTGACAAGGTAAAAAGGGTGTTGTTTTACAAAACCATTGAGAATTTTTAACCAAAGTATATTAGAGACTTTTCATTAAGACCCTAAATAATCATATCAGCTTGTGGAAAATGGGCATCCAATGACCCCTTTAAGGAGACATAAAAATAAAATAGAAAATAAAAATTCTGTCATTAATTACTCACCCTGGTGTTCCAAACCCATAACACCTTTGTTCATCTTCCGAAAACAAACGTTCAAGGCCCAGAAAGGTAGTAAAGACATCATTAAAATACCCCATGTGACATCAGTGATTCAGACGTAATTTTATGAAAGTATTCTTGTACTGTAGCTTCATAACATCACTATTTTAATGATGTCCTAACTACCTTTCTGGGCCTTGAACATGGTCAGAAAACTCAAATTTTATCAAAAATATCTTAATTTGTGCTCTGAAGATGAACAAAGGTTTTACAGGTTTGGAACGACATGAGGGTGAATAATTAATGACAGAATGTTCATTTTTGGGTGAACTTTCCCTTTAAGGTGTTGGTGGTAATCTGGTTTCCATCCAGGCTAGTCGTATAGCCACATATCTTCATTTTCACCATCTGCTGGGTGAACTTCCAGACGACTCTAAAGGATGTTACTGCCCCTGCCGCAGCTTTTGCACCACAGGTAACAGATTTCCATCAATGTTTATCCATTAAGCTTCTAAATCACTGCCAAAAATTATTTTCTTACTTAGACTTTTTGTCTTGTTTCCAGCCAAAATATCTACAAATTCTAAAATCAAGAAGGATTTTCTAGGCAAGCAAAAATTATTGTCTTGTTTTCAGAAAAATCAAGTCAAAATTAAGTGTTTTTTTGCTTGAAACAAGCAAAATAATCTGCCAATAGGGTAAGCAAAATAGTCTTGTTTTCTGCTTGAAATAAGATTATTTTTCTTACCCCACTGGCAGATTATTTTGCTTGTTCTAAGCAAAAACTCACTTAAATTTGATGTATTTTTTCTGAAAACAAGACTAATTTTTCCTTGTCTAGAAAATACTTCTTGATAAGAATTTTTAGATATTTTGTCTGGAAACAAGACAAAAAAATCTAAGTAAGAAAAGCATTTTTTGCAGTGATTCTGTAAGAGTTTAGGTCAAACCCTGATCAAACTCACCTGCCTGTAGATTTGTAGTGATCCTGAAGATCCAAACACTGTTGTGTTCGATTAGGGTTGAAACTAAACTCTGCAGGAAAGTGAACCTGGTTTAAGGTTAAAGAATTCAGACAGAAAACACTTTTCATTGACTCTGACAGGACCGAATGGAAGATCAGCACAAGTGCTGCTCACAATGGCAATCCCAGGTCACCTGATCTTCATCTACTCCATTTACCTAATACAAGGCAGTCCGGATCCACCCACTGCAGTTTTCATTTTCTTCTATTTGGTAGCTGCTTTCACACAGGCAGGTCAAAAAGATGTTAGCATGTGTGTTATTGAGAAAAAGTGTGGTATTTCATTCTAAATCTTCTTTCATTCAGGTGTTTCTTTTGCTGGCCATCGCTGATGTGCTGGTTCACTGCTTGTGGAAGTGCAGCAGGGATCCTGATAGCTTCTCCATCCCATATCTAACGGCTCTGGGGGATCTTTTGGGCACTGGCTTTCTGACACTGTGTTTTCTTTTTATGTCACTGGTGACATAAATGTTAAAATAATATTGTGGGATTTCATTAAACAGATTAGGTCTGATCAGTCAGTGCTGGGTCTATATATTTGCTGTTTCTCTACACAGTTCAGCCAGTTGAACATTGCTTGAAATATTAACCTCAACATACATGCCAGCCAAATCCCTGTGCAATTCAATGAGTCGCACATGCTGCCTCATGTGACAATGGCACAATAGCACAAAGAACTGCTGTTATGTTTCTATAAGTTGTTATGTTAAATGTATGTCTGATTTGCACTCATCTTTCTGGATCAGTATCCAATCTTTTGTACCGTATAGTACTGCATGTCCCATTTGGTTCTAATAAAAATGTTAATTATATGCTTTTATTAATGAATTATTCATCTTTAGGATATACACTACTATTCAAAAGTTTTTGAACAGTAAGATTTTTTATTTTTCTATTTGAATACATTTTAAATTTTAATTTAATTAATTTAATTTATTTTAATTTAATTTATGTTGAAAACAAATTACTTTTCAAAATATATTCGAATAGAGACAGTTATTTTAAATAGTAAAAATATTTCAAAATTGTACTGTTTTTGCTGTACTTTGGATCAAATAAATGCAGGCTTGGTGAGCAGAAGAGACTTCTTTGAAAAAAAATCTTACTGTTCAAAAACTTTTGACTGGTAATGTATTAAAATAATGTCTCAGTTTTGATAGTTTATTTTTATTTTTTTATGTATTTTTTTATTTTATTTTATTTTTTGTTACCTGCAATATTTTATTATCTTTTGCTGTAGAAATAAATAATTTGTCTTTTTGAGACCTTTACTTTTATCACTGAGATATGCATGCTATTATAAATGGACAACATTCATTTATTATTATTATTATTATTTATTTATTTATTTATTTCATTTATTCATTCATTCTTTCTTTTTCTGGGAAACTTAGACAATTTATTATATATATATATATATATATATATATATATATATATATATATATTCATATTATAAATATTACTTTTGATCGGTGACACAACTGTGGGATAAACAAATGCGTTTATACGTTATTCTTTTTTTTTTCTCATTATTTAATGTTTTTGGGAAAACTCAGACAACTCTAATTCAATCCAGTGGTCAAATATTTCTGAATATTTGAAATTGAAATTTCTTGGAAAACAATAAAACAAACAAAAATCACCTGTACACACAAATACAAATAATGGTATAGAAAGGGAGAGAGATTAATAAAAAAAATATCATAAAGGCACAGAACACGTACATTTTAATGTGACCTTCAACCTTTAATATAACACACAATACATTTTAATGTGATCATATAACAAAAAATCTACACTGTGTGCATAATTATTAGGCATGTTGATAATCTGGTCATATTTTTTTACCAAGCACATTTTACCAATTCCAAACCACTACAATCTTAATAACTACTATTAATTTTGTATTTAATCATTTGTAAGTGATATATAACTGTCCGTGAAGGCTGGAAGTGAAAAACTCCTTATATTCAGGCGTGCATAATTATTAGGCATGTTTTCTTTTACAGATAAAATGAGCCAAAAAAGATATTTAACCCAGACTGAAAAGTCCAAATTATTAAATGCCCATGAGAAGAATGCAATACTAATGCATTACAAGAATTTGCAAAGTTAAGGCTTGACCATTGGACAGCGAAATGCTTGTTGAGTCTGCATGGTCAGAAAAAACAGGTGGAGAAGAAAAGATGCATGTTAGGAATTAAGGTGAAGAATTAGGTGTGACACCATCAGGAACCGTTTAGTCTCCAGCGCCACCATTTTCCAGAACTGCAACCTACACTGTAAAAAAAATCCGTAAAAATACAGTACGATATACCCTAATAATTACAGGAAATTTTCCGTTTTCGTTTTTTACAGATGTTTTTCCGTATTTTTGAATTACGCTTTGCATTGTGGGAACAAGAACGTTGGTGGCTTACATATGCGCGAAAACAGTGAAGAGAAGACGCGGAGAGTTTCTCGGTCAAAGTTTCATTTTAATGTCGGCCTTCGAATTTGGGAAACATGTTTTTCATATACTCTTTGTGGTAAACGAGTTAAATGTCAGATAAATTGTTTAGGTAACGTTTACTTAGTTGCTGTCTGGCTTGTTTGGCGAATGAACGTCGGAGCCGCCGGTGTTTTAACAAATAATGCTACCTGTCAGATTGTGCTACCAACACTGTGTTTTTCATACTGTAATGTTATGTTTAGGGTTGGGGTAGGTGTACACGTTAATAAAGCCTCACACAATATTAATATCATGCTGGAAGCAAATCTGATAGGTAGCATTTTTCGCTGTCGAATTATGCTACCATCTGTTTTAATGGGAGGTAGCAAAATCTGACAGGGTAGCACAAATTGTCAGAACACCGCACCTAACATTTCTCTGCATATCGTCAGACATCTTCGTCGTGGAGTTTTCTGCCAAATGAGGTAAGTTTTGACCTTTTATTGTCTGTTTTACACACACACGGAAGATAAATGCAAAACACAAACTAATTCGGTAAGGTTAACGTTACGAGCAAGCTGTCTGTGAAGCGACTGTGTAAACAGAGGCGTCCGACGCGCGGTATCCGCGCCAGAATATGCCGCTTCAGGTCAGCAGTACGGTAACGTTATCTTTCTCACTCTAATGGACAAATGCACACGACATTATGTCAAAATGACCGTTGTGTTTCTTTCGTTTTCTTTTTAAATGACAGGACGTGATTGCTGCTGTACTGTGAATCTCAAGCACACCTGCATTCTTATCATGGGTTTGTATTCTGTTTTATTAACAGTTTTATTTAACATTAGTGTTAAGTATCAGAAAGAAAATAGTTATTGAGTAATTTATTTTGTTGACTTTCACAACAATGTGAAGTTGTTTGCTGTCTGATGCGTCGGAAGCCACATCACAGACAAACGTGCTAACGTTACCAAAATGATTGGATTGATTACTTTTGCATGTTATCATCCTTGTGTGTCTAAGATGTTCAAGTTAAGGACCACTGTTGTGGTTGTGAGCTACAAATACCCAGAGGAGGCGGCACTTACATTGGAATTCATACAGAAGTAAGCAACACGTATGTTATGAAATGTGTATCTGTTTATTTAATTGAGAATAATGAAGTATATTTTAAGACACCGATGATCTGACAAGCTCATATGACAGATGTAAATGGAGACTATTGGAAATGTAATTTAAGCAATTTATAAACAAATATTTATTTGGCAAGTATTAGGGTTAGCAGTTAATCTAATGAACTTAAAATACTGTATGATTGATTTTCCATCTCCAACCTGCATGTTACTCTGTAGTTCAGTTTCATTCATTTCATTTTTATCATTATCCATTTCTTTTAGAGTTTTCCTGTGAAGAAATCCTGAATGTGGGTTGAGATGAAGGCAACCAGGTGGGTTTGTATTCTGTTTCATTTAACATTAGTGTTCAATATTGAAAAGAAATTGAGTCTTTGAGTCATTTATTCTGTTGACTTTTACAACAATGTGAAGTTGTTTGCTGAACACTTCTTCAAAGGTGTTCAAAGATGCTTGTCGTTATGTATATGGTCATTTTGTAATGTCTTTTTTGTTTAAGGTGATGGGCAGTTCAAGATTGCTGTCGTTTGAGAAGTTAATGAACAAATCTTCTTTCCTGTTGCGGTTGTGAGCTACAAAATACCCAGAGGAGACGGCATTTATTCTGGAGTTCATACAGAAGTAAGCAACACGTATGTTATAAAAAGTGTATGAAGCATTTGGTCGTGTTGCTGTTTATTTAGTTGAAAATAATGAAGTATATTTTAGGACATAGTTGATTTGACAAGCTCATATGACCGATACAAATGGACACTATTGGAAATGTAAGTTAAGCTATGTTTAAACAATTGGAAAGTATTATGGATTTGTTACGTTGAGACGTATGTGCTCTATGCATGGCTCTCGTTCTTGCATGCATGCTCTCCCTCTCTCGCTCTCTCACTCTGTCTTTCTCTCAGGTGGCCCCGCCCTAATTGAACGTGCCGGTACGTGCCCAGTGGTTGGGTGAATCTGGAACTCCGCGTCTTTTAAAAATGAGGCGTCGCAGAGCTGGAGTGTGGGTTGTTGTTGGTGTTGCTATTTGGAAACTGTGTTGTAAAGAAAAGATGAAATATTGTATTGGGACATTTGTGTAAATATTGTTGTACAGTTTTTGTCACTTTACCCACCTAGTGTTTCCTTGTACAGTTTTTCACCGATTGTTTCTTTTTGTTCTTTCTTTTAATGTGGCTGTGTTTTTGCCCGTTATTGTAAATATTGTAAATACACTCTTTTTCGCACAGAAGCTGTAGGGGTTGGGTGCCCTTTTTCTTTTGTAAAATTCGTTTTCTCCTGTTTTTCAAATAGTCAGGGAGTTAGTTTAGTCCCTGTATTTTTGTTTGACTTTTTCTTTTAGGGTATTAAGTTTCTTTGGGAAAGTTAGTTTCAATTTTTGTTTGTTATTTTGGCCTTGGCCCAACCCTGAAGTTCATTAGCTTCTTATTTTGAAAAAAATAAAAAAAAGAACGAAAGATCAAAGGTTTCAGTGTGAAGACCATTATTTATGTTACTCCTAGACCCTAGACCTGGGACGTAACAGATTGCAGTTGATTTAATGAACTTAAAATACTGTATGACTACTTTTCAACTCCAACCTGCATATTACTCTGTAGTTCAGTTTAATTCATTTCATTTTTTGTCATATCCATTTCTTTTAGAATTTTCCTGTGAAGAAATCCTGAACGTGGTTTGAGATGAAGGCAACCAAGTGGCTACACATTCCTCCAAGACTCTTGCATGAACAATTTCGAAAATCCATGTAATATTTGAGTTTTTAAATTGAAAAAAAATGGCACTTGCATTAAACATGCAGTTAAATGGAAAATAATACACAACTGCATCACTTCAATGATATTTCTGTTACAATGAACTTTAAAAATTCTGTTGTCAAGCCACTGGAGTCACATACTTTATACCTTTCTGAACCTTGAAAATGGTAGTTGCATAGACAATCAACAGAGGGACAGAAAGTACCCAGAAATAACTAAAAATACTCTTAATTTGTGTTCTAAAAATGAATTAAAGTCTTATGGGTTTGGAAAGGTATGAGGCTGAGCAATTGACTGAATTAACATTTTTGTGTTAACTATCCCTCTAAACAATATTGTTTTCTCTTATAAGGAAAAAAAAGTTTCGAATCTTGACTTTTACAGTTTGAAGTTTAAATTTTGTGACCACTTTTTAGTACAACACCTGTATTGTACAGATGCTCATGTTTTTTTGTTTTTTTTTAATTCTGTCTGTTTAAATTATTACTGTTCAAAGCTAAACTGTCTTTTACAATACAGGCATTTTTCACTGTTTGACACATTGTTAAATGAATTGAGTATTTGATATTGTTTAGTCCTAACCCACTTAAGGCAAACAAAAGCCATTGAATGCATTTTTAAGAATGTTTACATGAAGTAAAAATAAACCATGTTCAATTAGTATATTGTGCTGGATTTATTTGCTTTATATATATATATATATATATATATATATATATATATATATATATACACCATTAAACAGAAAAAGTCCTGTTTTTTTTACCGGTGGCAGACTGTAAATTTACGGTACAAAGTCCAGGTGATGAGCTGCCAGTACTTTTTCCGTTTTTTTACAGAATTTTTTTTTACAGTGTACCTGGAGTCTTCAGAAGTGCAATGTGTCAGGTTCTCAGAGACTTTGCTTGGTAAAAAATCCTAAAAAATGCCCCTGACTTAATAAGAATAACAAGCTTACATGTTGTGAAATACATGAAGACAGTTTTTTTTTTTTTTTAATAGGCTTTATAGACAGATAAGTTGAGAGTGACTCTTGAAGGACAAGTATCACATCCTCTTGTACCTCTGATTCAGGAATTTATCTTCCAAAATCTGGCAGTAAGTTTTGGAAGTTCATTTTAGTCCATCTCTGCAAGTCAGACTTTTCAGGATAGGAGACTAAACATGAACTCCCAAAATTACTGCAAGAGGATGTGATGCTTGTCAGGGGCATTTTTTTAGGATTTTTTACCAAGCAAAGTCTCTGAGAACCTGACACATTGCACTTCTGAAGACTCCAGGTAGGTTGCAGTTCTGGAAAATGGTGGCGCTGGAGAACTGGAAACGGTTCCTGATGGTGTCACACCAAATTCTTCACCTTAATTCCTAATTCTTTTGCAGTTAACATGCATCTTTTCTTCTCCACCTGTTTTTTCTGACCATGCAGACTCAACAAGCATTTCGCTGTCCAAGCCTTAACTTTGCAAATTCTTGTAATGCATTAGTATTGCATTCTCCTCATGGGCATTTAATAATTTGGACTTTTCAGTCTGGGTTAAATATCTTTTTTGGCTCATTTTATCTGTAAAAGAAAACATGCCTAATAATTATGCACACCTGAATATAAGGAGTTTTTCAGTTCCAGCCTTCACGGACAGTTATATATCACTCACAAATGATTAAATACAAAATTAATAGTAGTTATTAAGATTGTTGTGGTTTGGAATTGGTAAAATGTGCTTGGTAAAAAAAATATGACCAGATTATCAACATGCCTAATAATTATGCACACAGTGTATTGACGTGATCCAATGAACACAGTGTTACAGGGCTCTAATGATCCATGACATACATAAACTCACTCATCTCCACAAATATAAACTATGTACCCTAGCAATAATAACACTAACCATTTAATGTTTCCTGGAACTTTTTAGTGTTTCGTAAGGTAAGCTAATGTCTATGTGTTCGCTAATCAGGTCGGTGTACAACCACTACCAACAGAAGGCGCTATTGTTTATTTTTAAACAGAAGTGCTGCAGCGCCCCCTAGTGTCCGAGTGAGACTCGTCCTCCCGGACTGTTGAGTCCTGCGCAGGGACTGGCTCTTCCGCAGCCATTTTCTGTCCAACCAAACGGCCGAACTGAGACGAGAACCAACCAGGGCTTCATCGCAGGTTAGTGTGCGGCTCCGGCCAATGATTGCTAACCCATATTTCGTTACATCGAATGGAAATCTCCGCGCGCGAGTGTTTTATTATTAGTTGGCGGGAAATTAAGCGCGCTTTATGAAAAGCAGCTCGCTGTTGAAGGAATAATTGTTAAAAGCGCGTCATCGTGTGCGGCCCCTTTGTTTACTACGACCAATTTGAGCGGATCTACGGCTGCTTTAGCTCGCCTGCCTTGTTCTCTGCCCTCCTCTACTGTTTATTATGTCCATCAGTTGTAATAACTCATCTGACCAATTTATCTGAATGATACAGCTGGGAAAGTGTGGTTTGTGTTTATTTAGTGCATGTTCATTGTTAGCATCCGCGAGCTCTTTAGCCAATAAAATAACATACACCTACAATGTGTTCTGGGATCAGTGTGTTGATATAATATGCCCTGTTATTTTTAATTCGCTTTTTATTTATTAAATTTCATATTTAAACTACACTGACTTCCTTTAATACATAAATTGCATTTTTACGATTATTTAATAATATATATTTTGCCAGTCAAAAGGTTTTGAACAGTAGGATTTTTAATGTTTTTTTTTTTTTTTTAAAGAAGTCTCTTGTGCTCATCAAGCCTGCATTTATTTGATTCAAAGTACAGCAAAAACAGTACGATTTTGAAATATTTTTACTATTTAAAAAAACTGCTTTTTATGTAAATATTTTTTAAAATGTAATTTATTATGTGATTTCAAAGCTGATTTTTAGCGTCATTACTTCAGTCACGTGATCCTTCAGAAATCATTCTAATATTCTGATTTGCTGCTAAAAAAAAAAAATTATTATTATTATTATTATGTTAAAAAAACGCTGAGTAGTAGTAAATAAAAGTATGAATTTATGTACTTTCTTTTTCAAAAAAAATAAAAATATATATACTAAGACCAGTTATACGGACCAAGCCTTTGAATGGTATAGTGTATAATGTTATAAAAAAAAATATTTCAGATAAATGTTGATGTTGACAAGAATTGTGAAAAAAATGTACTCAACTGTTATAATATTGATAGTAAATAATAATAATAAAATGTTTATTGAACAGCAAATCAGCATGTTAGAATGATTTCTGAAGGATCATGTGATATTGAAGACTGGAGTAATGATGCTGAAAATTCAGCTTTGATCACAGAAATAAATTACATTTTAAAATATATTCAAATAGAAAGCAGATATTTTAAATAGTAAAAGTATTTCACAATATTACTGCTTTTGCTGTATCTTGGATCAAATAAATGCAGGCTTGGTGAGCAGAAGAGACTTCTTAAAAAACATTAAAAATCTTACTGTTCAAAAACTTTTGACTGGTAGTGTAATTAACCCTGAGTTTGTGTTTTAAAATCCTTTAAATGAAAAATGTATGTTTATGCAATTCACTTACAGATGACTATTATGAACGTTTATTACTGAATAAAATAAAGGTTATGTTTAAAATGATGTTTATACAAGTCTAGTAGTGCACTGCATAGCCAAAAATGCTGTCTAGGTATGCTGCTCACCTGGTTTTAAGAAACAACCAATAATTTACAGCTGCAGTACCATTTAATTTATGTTTCAGATGGACGGAGACAGTTCAACCACAGATGCCTCCCAACTTGGCATAACAGGAGAATATATGGCTGGTAGTCATTTTGTTTTAGCTCAAGCTCCAGAAGGTAAAGACTAAAGACATTTAAGTTATTACTTATGATTTATAATTTAATACATTATACAACATATGATGCAATTATTATGTAAAAAAAATGTATGCAATTACATAATAAAGTATTTTAAATGTAAATAAAGTGTTTAACTTAATTGTTTAAATTATGTATAATTTGTAACACTTTACAATAAGGTTCATTCGTTAATATTAGTTAGCTACATTAGTTAATGAACAATACTAGAGCGTTTATTAATATTAGTCAATGTTAATTTCAGCATTTACTAATGCGTTATTAAAATCACAGGTTTTGTTAACATTAGTTAATGCACTGTACATTAACTTGAACAAATTGTATTTTATTAACATTAACAAAGATTAATAAATGGTGTAATAAATGTGTTGTTCATTGTTCGTTCATGTTAGTTAATACATTAACTAATGTTAACAAATGACACCTTATTGTAAATGTTCCCTGCAATTTTATATAACAAAAATATGTAATTGTACATTATACTTATTAAATGTCAAATTTAAATTATTAAAAATTAATTATTTAATATTAAATTATATATACTTCTCTGGTCAGAAATTTGTTAACATGGCTACATTTATTTGATCAAATATACAGTAAATAGTAATACTGTGAAATATTAGTACGATTTAAAATAACTTTTTGTATTTGAATGTATTTTAAAATGTAATTATTCCTGTGATGACAAAGCTGAATTTTCAGCATCTTTACTCCAGTCTTCAATGTCACATGATCCTTCAGAAATCATTCTAATATGCTGATTTGATGCTTAAGAAACATTTATTATTTTATTTTTTTTGTAAAGATGAAGGTGATGAGGGTCTCAATGACCATGAGGATGGCAATGGAAGCAAAGATAACCTACGTGAACAAGACATCTATCTCCCCATCGCCAACGTTGCTCGAATCATGAAGAATGCAATCCCACAAACTGGAAAAGTAAGTCATTTTTAAGGCAGTTTGGTTTGGAAAAGGAAAAATGAAATGCTTTTTTGTTTGTTATTTACTGGTTTATGAATAAAAAGATGCACTTTGATCACCTCTCTTTTGGTAGGGCTGTCACTAACGATTATTTTAGTGATCAAGTAATCGTCCGATTATTCTGATTAATCAAGTAATTAATCATTTTTTTGTGTGTGTTGATTAAAATAGACCCAAGTGAATGATAGACTTTAAAATTACTTAAAGTAAAATATAATAGCAATGAGACAATAATTAGTTCAAATAAAATATCAAAAGTAAGTAATCATATGATTTTATTGAACAAAAATACATAATGTATTATAAACAATTAGAACTAACATACATCATGCATTATAACAAATGACTGCACAGGGCGGCAACGGCCTGATGACTGTTTTTACACATATTATATATTGTACACATATTATTGTATTCTCCTGTATTTGCGTAGGTTTATAAATGATTTACTTTACAAATCTGATGAAATGGTGCAAGTTGTGTTGACAGATGAACTTTATAATAAACAAACTCACGGTAATATGTAGAGATGGAGTTTGAAACGCTCCACACATGTAAGTTAAAGGAGAACTCCACTTCCAGAACAACAATTCACAAATAATTTACTCACCCCCTTGTCATCCAAGATGTTCATGTCTTTCTGTCTTCAGTCGTGAAGAAATTATGTTTTTTGAGGAAAACATTTCAGCATTTTTCTCCATATAATGGACTTCATTGGTGCCCTGATTTTAAACTTCCAAAATGTAGTTTAAATGCAGCTTCAAAGGGCTCTAAATGATCCCAGCCGAGGAAGAAAGGTTTTATCTAGCGAAACGATCGGTCATGTTTTTCGGAAAATAATTTTTTTTTTTTTTTATACTTTTTAAGCACAAAAGCTCCTGTAGCGCAGGCTCTGGGATGCGCGTTCACAACGCTACATACTATTGAATCACGTCGAAAGGTCACAGAATGTAGGTAGAACCACTGACCCAATGTTTACAAAGCGAATGCAAAGACTAAGAAAGTGCAAGTAAGTTGTAGACGCTGTTTACAAACAAAAATGTACAACAATGTCCTCCTCTCAAGTTGTAGGAGAAAATAAGATGGAGTTTTTCGCCATACTCAGTACACACACAATGAACTTACATGTGATTCATAGTAGTGACGGGAAGTTTGGATCATTTTACCGAATTGGACCTTTGAGTCTCGTTCAGCAAAATGAACGAATCGTTTTTTCGAGTCACTTTGTTCATGTTAGTAAAATATAATTAAAATGTTGCCTAACACATCTACTGCTTACACAAACGTTGATCACACTACAAACAAGACAAAACTATAATGCTATAAGAAACAGAAAATATTCATTCATTGTTTACCTGGGTCTTTAGTCTATGATTAGCTCACCTCACCTCTTATCTGACAGGTTTTCGGGTTTCGTTCATCATGTGCCAGCCCCATAAGATGAACAAACGACTCAAAAAACCTGAAGACTCGAATCAGGTGAACTAATTCCAGTACAGAACCTAATAGGATGTTGCGCATGCGTGACTGAACGAATCACTCCCCGAGATGACTCGTTCTTCCCGAGTCACATTAAAGAATCGTTCAGAATGAACGAATCGTTCAAGAACGACCCATCACTAATTCGTAGCATCGTAGATGTGCATCCCAGAGCCTGTGCTACACGAGCTTTTGTGCTTAAAAAGTATGAAAAAAAATTTATTTTTTGAAAGAAATGACTGATTGTTTCGCAAGATAAGCCCCTTCTTCCTCAGCAGGGATTGTTTAGAGCCATTTGAAGCCGCATTTAAACTGCATTTTGGAAGTTCAAATTTGGGGCACCAATGAAATTAACACAAAAAACATAATTCAAAAAACATAATTTCTTTACGACTGAAGACAGAAAGACATGAACGTCTTGGATGACAAGGGGGTGAGTAAATTATTTGTGAATTGTTGTTCTGGAAGTGGACTTCTCCTTTAAATGATTTGTGTGGACGCACGTACATAACCTACACGTGTGTAAATAAAGCGCATATATTTATTTAATTTAATCCCAGCGTTTGTGAATTGACAATAGCATTATTCTTTATAAAAAAAAATTAAATGTGTTTAATATATCATGCAGCCTTGGAAAACGGTCTAATAATGCACTTCATGGATTCTCGCCCATGAAATGCGCTACTTCCGGTATTTTTTTGTTGGATACTGGAAACGGGTAAATTGCAGTCGAGGATTTTTTTAAATTGAGTACTTGAATTGAGTCAAGGAATTGTAACATCTCCACTCTGTTTACTCGTTAAGAGCATCTTATTTAATACCCTTTATTTTGCTAAAGAAAAATGAAACTTAAAAATTCAGCATGAAGTCAAGTTTTACACACGTTATTCAAAAGAAAACCTTTCTCTGCATCACCTTAGATAGCAAAGGACGCCAAGGAGTGTGTGCAGGAGTGTGTGAGCGAGTTCATCAGCTTCATCACTTCAGAAGCGAGCGAGAGATGCCATCAGGAGAAACGCAAGACGATAAACGGCGAAGACATCCTGTTCGCCATGTCCACGCTGGGCTTCGATATGTATGTGGAGCCTCTGAAGCTCTACCTGCAGAAGTTCAGAGAGGTGACATTGACATTTTAATGGCATCTTTATACATTATTGAAGTAAAAAGCCTTATTTACTTGCCTGGTATAAAGAGAAACACTTTGTACAGCGGTCAGAGGTGTGTTTTTAGTTTCCTCTTTATTGGTTGATGTCTTGTTGATGTTCTCAGGCCATGAAAGGAGAGAAGGGCATAAGCACTGTAACCGTAACCGAAGGCATGGGAGAGGAGCTGACCGACGAGTCTTTCAGTAAGTAAATGATTACTACACATGGGTACGTTAGTGGTGGTTACAACCAAACTTGAATTTAATTTGTTATTAATTGGTGTTTACATACTGATGTGTTATTAACTTGTTAATTATTGTTTATATACTGTTGTAGTATTTTTCTTTTAATATTTCTATGTAGTTATGTAGTTAATTAATTATTGATTTTAATTTTAGCTATCTATTTTTACTTCATATTCTACTTCAACAAGCCTGTTTTATTTCAAGCAGTTGCCAAATCAGCATTTCTAATGTATGAATTGTATGTACACTGTGTTATTGTTTGTTTTTAACTCAACTGAATGTCTGAAATATTTGTATGACAATATTTGTATTTTTATTATTTTTATGTATATTTATAAACAGCAATAAATTAACAATAAATGTATTAAACATATTGTGAAAAATAACCTGCATAAATAAATATATGCAGTATGACTTGAAATGTATTCATTAAAAATAACAATATTTACAATATTTATATAATTTGTATTTAAATTAAATAATTTAAGTGATTAGGCTGTGTATACACAGTATTTTTCCCGCACATGTTTTGTATTAATAATTAATAATAGTTTAAAATTACAATAGTTATTATATATTGTATTTTATTATCTGTTTATGTATTTTATGTATTTTTATTAACAGCAATAAATCAGCAGCAAATTTAATAAACATATTGAAAAAATAACCTGAATAATCTGAAATGTATTAATAGAAAATAACTGTATTTTCAATATTTATTTAATTTGTAATTATATTAAATAATTAAAATTATTATACTATTTTATATACATATTATACAATTTTTTTCTGCATGTGTTAATAATTAATTGAGCAATTAAATTTTCAATTACACTGATTTTGAAAATAGACAATTAGAATAATTGATATATATATATATATATATATATATATATATATATTTGTATTTTTATTATCTTTTTATGTATTTTTATTAACAGCAATAAATTAACAGCACATTTATCAAACATATTGTAAAAATAACCTATATAAAATAAAAGTGCAGTTTGACTTGAAATTTATTAATAGAAAATAACAATATTTACAGTATTTATTTAATTTGTATTTAAATTAAATAATTTATATAATTAGGCTGCATATGCACAGTATGTTTCCTGCAGGTGTGTTGTATTAATAATGAATTGATCAATTAATTTAAATTGTAACCACACTGATTTTAAAAATAGACATAATTATAATAGTTGTTGTTGTTGTTGTTGTTGATATTACTATTATTATTATTATTATTATACATGAATAACTTTTAAAAGATTATATATATATATATATATATATACACACAAACACACGTTTTTATGTTAAAATGACCGATATAAAATAAATGCAGTTTGACTTGAAATTTATTAACAGAAATCTGTCTATCTATCTGTCTGTCTGTCTATCTATTCATCTATCTATCTATCTATCTATCTATCTATCTATCTATCTATCTATCTATCTGTCTATCTATCCATCTACAATAAAATCTTTTTCTTTCTCAGCAAACCCACTACCTGCAGGAATTATTACAGCTGATGGACAGCAACAAAATGTGATGGTGTACACCACCTCCTATCAGCAGGTCAGAATTGAACCAAGTGTGGTTTAAAGATGGCGCACTTCTTGTCTTCACTGTCAAGCATTTGCATTTCATCTGTTGCAGATCCCAGGTGTGCAACAGCTCCAGTTTTCCTGAAGATGTGCAGAAATCAACACCTAATCATCACGAATCAGACCTCCATACTTCCACAGGTCATGACCTTTGGGGTCTGTTATGGAGGTCTTCAGCGGACTCTCACAGGTCACAGAGCTGGACTTCTATGTTTGTTTAGCTTGTTTTTGTGTGCGCTCCGTGTGTGTCTGTGCACACACATTATGATTTTACGTGACTAGTCTGTTGGGTGGTATTTGTTTTTTCATCACACATTTGGAGTTTTATCCATGTAAAGGTTTGGGGTAACAGGGGTCCTGAGGGGGTTCAAAACTAACTCACCCTTCTATCAAAGCAATAAAATAGAACAAATGTGAATTTTCCTGCGACTTAGTGGAATGAGTGCTTTGCTCCTTTTTTTATATAGATAAAAAATCATGTTGCATGTGTAATTTCAGTTTGATGAGATGTTAACACATAAAATAAAATGTGGTAATTTTTGTAAATAGTTCGTATTTTTGTGCATGTTTTTTTTTCCTTCAATGTTTTCATGAATTTGTATTCATAAATGTAATTCAAGAACTAATTTAAAAACAATCTGCATTTATCAGTTAATAAATCAGTTAAGTTCTTCAGTGTGGCCCATTTTAGGTCAGTGAATTTTTTTACATCCTAGATTTTACATTCAGTTCTTGCTGAATTTCATTTTGTTTTTACATTCTTATTAATTTACAGTTGAATATGAATTTTGAAACTGTTTTAAAACACATAAGGACATCACTTACTGCAAGAACACAGAAATTACGTTTAGAAATTATGATCATCTGAATGAAGAGAATTCAAATTTAAGGCCAAGAAAGTCTTAACTATGATTTCAAAAGGGTCTTAAAGGAACAGTTTACCCAAAAATGTAAATTCAGTCATTATTTACTCATCCTCGTGTCGTTCCAAACCCATCAGAACACTTCATCTTCAGAACACGAAGTAAGATATTTTTGAGGAAGTCTGAGAGCTTTCTGACCCTGCATAGACAGCAATGCAACTCACACATTCAAGGTCCTGAAAGGTAGTAAGGACATTCTTAAAAATAGTCACTTAACATGTAACATTAGTAGTTCAACCTTATTTTTATGAAGCTACAAGAAAACTAAAATAACTTTATTCAACAATTTCTTCTCTTTCAAGTCTCCGCCCATCAGAGAGAGTAATTATTGACAGAACATTTATTTTTGGGTGAACTATCACTTTAAATTTGGGGAATGTTACTATTAAACTTAACAAGGCTATGCTTTCATTTAAAAAAATGCGTACAGCCGTTACCGGGAAAACAGATATTTTTGCCGTTCCAAAAGCGCCAACTGCTGGTGGAAAATTAATATACATTTTCAATCAATTTGCATCGTTTACTGCATTTAAACTGCATTTTGGAAGTTCAAAATCAGGGCACCATATCAGTCCATTATATGGAGAAAAATGCAGAAATGTTTTCCTCAAAAAACATAATTATTATGGACTGAAGAAAGAAAGACATGAACATCTTGAATGACAAGGGGGTGAGTACATTATATGTGAATCTTTGTTTTGGAAGTGGACTTCTCCTTTAAAGGATAAAATGTGAAGTTTAACATTTTATTAAACGTTTTGTTTTTGTGAAAACCTTTTGCTTTTTACCATCATTTTACGGTTTAATATGTTACCATAGACATTCCCCTACCCTGCTAAAACGGTATTCATTTTGTTTGTGCAGGTCTTAAAAGATTCTTAAAAAGTCTTCAGTTTGAGATTAAAAACCTGCAAATACCTGAAATGACAGAAGAAAGTATTAGGTTTAATACAAAAGATTTTATGGAAATTTAAATTTCATAGATTTTTTAAAATTATTTTAATATGTTCCTTTTGGTTTAATTATAATGTTATTAAAGTTTTTGCAGAAAAAAAAAAATGTGGAAAAATGATTATTTTCAACCCTCATTCTGAAATGAGCTGTTTTTAAGAGGTGGGTCCTTTAAGGCTTTAGTTAGTAATCTGCCACTGTTTGATTGGCTAACTGTCATTGCATAGGAAACAATATCAACACCCCCTTGCTATTACATGTAAGTGTTTTGATGACATGATAAAAAAAATAAAAAAACAGTCATTTCCAGACAAAGCATTATTAAATAATTTACTTACAGTTTGTGATGCAGCTGCAGTCAGATCTAGTACCGCTTCATCTTTCAACAAATGTTTCTTTGTGAACTCTCATCACACTGTGCCTCATTTCCAAAAAAAAATAAGCTATTCACTTGTTCCTTACACTGGCATCTTTCTGATATCTGTACAAAAGGCGTGAACCAGTTGTTTAAACCAAACGCCTCAAAGCGAATATTATTTTACTCCAGAATGCACATCTGTATACTGTATCCATCGTAGACAAGATAGCGGCAGTAAGTGTAATTTTTATTTGCTTTTGATGCGATGCGACACATTCAGCGTAATCATGTGATCGGCCTTTAAGCTGATGAAGAAGATGAGAAGATGTCTATTCGTCGATGCGGTCTGGAGGCGGTGTTTATGCAAATGTTTGTGCCCAGGTCATGTCCTCTTGCACCTCAGATCCAAACTAGCCGTTTTTGGAGCTTGATTAAATAAATTCTTTGTTCATGATGAGAAGGACATTTTAACCTACTGTACTGGCAGGATGCCTTAATGGAACAAAGACCTCTTTATATTCCAAAGAACAAGGCAAATTTGATTTCTCATGTCATGACCACTTTAACTGTGAATAGATATTGTGGTGGTAATAATATATTATATAAAAAATTTATTTAATAATACATTTCTTATGAATGGGGTGCCTGTGATCTCTCATCCAGCTGAGAGCAGTCGAATGACAAAGACAAAGTCTGAATGTCATTACACCCTTCGGGCGACTTCCTGTCGCTTCACCACCTCTGTCCAGCCAGATTGTCTGATGGGGTGGGTTCACACTTTAACACTTTTGACTGTGTCCTGACTCAAGCAAGAAGTGGGGGTTTACTGCAGCCCCATAACTCACATCTGACAGCGAGAAGAGGACAATGAATCAAATTCATTGATGTATGAAAGAAGTGGTTGAATTTTTTGATAGTCTATTTGTGTATGTTGTTACACAAAACATCTTTTTATCTAGCAAATTTTATTACAGCCCACTGTGACATGTATTTGAGAATCTCTTGCCAATCATGTTGTCAAAATGATTTATGACCACTCAATCTCCCTTCTTTATGTATATGTATATATTTGTATTACAGCTTCGTCTTATTCTTCAACCTCTCTGTGTTCCAGAATTAAATCTGTTTATTTTAAAAAATATTTTGTACAACTGTATCAGTTTCACGCACAGCATGGTTGTTTTCATAATGTTTTTTGTCTGTCAGAATCTGGAATTTTTTAGTCTCCTTTAACAGTCTGAACCAGATGATTAGAAAAAATATTGAAAGCCAACACCTGTGCAAATAGAACATAGAGAATAGAAAATAAATAAAAAATAGAAAAAAAAGCTTTTTGCTTATTATTTTTACTTTTCATGTTCCATATAACAGGAGAGAAACTTAATAATAATTGACGGGAGGTCTTTTAAACACTTTTTAAGCTGTGAAAAAAATTTGACTGGAAAAGATGATTGACAAGTGTCATCAATTAATCAGATTTTGACAGACCGACGCGGGAGAATAGGATGGGGCCTAATAAATCAAATTCTCATATAAATGCATAAATCCCCCTCTTATCAATCCTGTGTTGATGACAAAGTGTATGTTTATCATAATCACATTTCACATTTGTTACATGTTTATTTTACTGGTAATTTAGTATGCATTTTACATGGTTATTTGAGTTTACTTTCATTGTTGTGTCGTGTGATCTATATATTTTACTGCCTTGCTTATTACGGCCCAAAACAATGATGATAAATTGTTGCTTTTTACTGTTATTATTGTAGTTACTGATCATTGTACTGTAGCGATTAATATTTTAGATGCAATATGAAAATAAACGAAAGTATAAACAATAAGTTTTTGATGTGATTTGAGAATGATGATTTCATTAATTTTTCTTTGCATTACTAAAACTCAAATCAAATCTTCCCTGAAAGTAAAGTCAATTTAAGAAAGAAAAAAAATAGTGAATTACATTTCATGAGTTTGGCTTCTAGTCTTATCCACGTCCAGCTATTTTTAGCTGTACAAAACAGCCCGTTTTGCTGCTTACCATATTATTTTAATGTATTATTGTAGTACAAACAGTTACTCTTCTCGTTATTTCCCTATAGAGGGTTTGCACTTACCTCACAGTTTAGTCAGTTACCAGGATGCACGGCCATATTGGAGATCCTCGGATGTAAACAACAGCATTGATTGCACGTTTAATGTACTACTGAATACATTGTTCTGCTAATTTATGCTGTCTAAATCATGGGAAAAAACATGTGGAAGCTGCTTAATCATATAGAGAAGGACTTACTAAGCAGGAAACGGCCCAGTATTTGGACAAACTAAAATTAACAGGAGGTAAAGATATGTACGAGCAGTATTAATTAAGATATTAGCCTAATATTTCACCTACCTGACTGGAAATTATAAAAACAAACATGAATGTTGTCAAGATTCTTGCCCTGGTTTAGTTTGGCCAACCACAAACGCTGTTTGTTCCTCAGACAGTGTTTTGCACTCCTCTGCTTGATTTGTTACAACTTTTGGCTATAGTACTCCAAAAAATTTTCCCACCATTTTTTCTGACCAATTAGTACAGCAAAAACATGACAATAATTGATTTTTTAACAGCAATAATCAGCTAAATTTGCGAGATCTGTATGGTTCAGCGGCATTGTTTACTTTCAGTGCCACCAATATGGCTGACTGATGACGTCTCATAGGTAGCTTTCCTGTTGAAGAATAAGTTGTGGATAGCATTCGTTTTGTTTCCAAGCATATTTCGTGATTTAAATGGTAGCATAGAAGCTTTTTATTGAAGAAATGCAAGAATAGAATCGCTGTTAAAAAAATGGGAAAAGCCTGTTTAAATAAACAATGTAAGCGTTGCTTTCATGCCCTTGCTTTACTTTACGATACAATCGTCACGTTTTGGATCAAATTGAGGTTATTTTCAGCCCAGAGACGGTTATTCAAAAATCTTAAACCTGTCATATATTCTGGGTTTGAGGGCAGTGATTGGATAGCCTTATATTGTAGACAAGACTAGAGATTAAATAACAATTAATAAAATTGGCATTGAATTAATAAAGCATTATAAATACGTGAGTGGGCAGAAATTATTTTACGCTATCCACAAGTTTCCTATGCCCCATGAGGCCAAAAGTGCGTCAAAAGTGGGCGCGTCTTCCGGTTCGTAGTAAACAAGCGGGACTTGACACTCATTCATTCAACAGCTGGTTAGTAAAAAATAAAGCAGCCAAAAGCCTGTGAAAGAAACATTTACCACGCATTCCACAGATGGACTCATGTTACGTGCACAAATATAAGTCTACAAGTGTGTGTGTTTGTTGAATTTCTGTCTCTGATCAATTCATTTACCCATTAAACTATGACATCAAATGCTAGTACGAATATCTATTTGATGTAATAGAAGAATAATGTACACACGAAGTGCATACAATATGGCAAATATTTAATTTTCCTGAAATAATTTGTATTTTTTTTACATTAGTGCCCCCCGGAAACAGGTGGATGCGTTACTAATCAAAGCCAGATGTGACTACAGGACTCTGAAAAACGCCATTCCCTCAGGTCACACTATGTTGCCAGATCACCCCTATTTTTGCGCAAAATTGAATAATGTGGATTAATTGTGGGAAAATGCACATTAAGTATGAAATACACAAAATGAAAGATGTTTGATATTTGATGTATTTCTAAAATAACACAACGTTTTCCTAGTAAATGTACAATAACACACAAACACACACACAAAGAACAACGCCTAATCGATTTAATACAATGGACTTGGCAACACGGGCAATAACAGTCCCGCCTCTCGTGCATATCAAAAGCTAGATAAGATCCCTCGTGTGGAGCTGAATAGGAACGTTGGTATTTAGAAAAAGCAGCTGAAAGAAATACATCCATCACAGACAGAGGAGCGTTTCTTACACGGATGTTCAGTAAGTAGTTCAGTAACGTTACTTCCTTGTAGTGAGCGGTTTGGGTTTCCATTGTTTTATGACTTTGCAGACAATGCATGAAAAAAGATTTTCTTGGGCTAGAGAGGTCTCCGTTTTACGACTGTGGAAATCTGTGCATTTAAAAACTTTTTTTTTTTCAAATGTAGTTTTTTTCGGTTAAAGATGACGTTCATCAAGAAACGAATTTAAAAGCTATTTCCTGTGAGTTCTGCTATGTTGCGATGTTGTGCTGATGTAACCGAATTAAGTGTTCAGTTTAGATCCTTGAATTATTTCATTTTGATGCATCTGGTCAGTCATAAACCAACGTAACGTGTAATTTACGTGATTTATATTTAGTAACTTATGACGTCAATCTAGCCAGCAACAGTACCTGTGGAAGCCATTTCCGCCATTGATTTAAAAATTAACAAACAAATTAATCGGGTATTTGCTGCTTTTTATGCCACAAAATCAATTCGGACTATTTTCTCGCAGTTCTGGGGGGAAAAGTCAGAATTGAGGTTACAAGACATAGGGGCTAGTTGCATAAATTTGGCTTGTGTGTTAAGACTGTGATTGTGACCGTTAACCAGAGGGTATTTAGTTTTATTTTTCAGATCCAATTGAGACCAGACATGTTCAAGGTCCAAGTCAAGCCTTAAGTCTTTGAGGTCAAGTCTCAAGAAGAATTGTTGTGATATTTGCTGCTGCAGCACATAAGGAATAAATAATGAATGAAAAATGAGGAATAAATATAAAATATGGAATTTGGTGCTGTTAAAGAGGGAACATAATTGCCAATGACTGTTTTTGAGGAGTCTCTGTATTCAAGTGTGTGTATGTGTGTGTGTGTGTGTATATATATATATATATATATATATATATATATAAGTATATGTATATGTATGTATGTATGTATGTATGTGTGTGTATGTATATGTGTGTTATTTATTTATTTTTTATTTGTGTATATGTATATGTGTGACCCTGGACCACAAAACCAGTCATAAGGGTCAATTTTTCCAAATTGATTTATACATCAGCTGAATAAATAATCTTTCCACTGATGTATGGTTTGTTAGGATAAGAAAATATTTGGCCGAGATATAACTATTTGAAAATCTAGAATCTGAGGGTGCCAAAAAATCAAAATACTGAGAAAATCACCTTTAAAGTTGTCCAAATACAGTTCTTAACAATGCATATTATTAATCAAAAAAAGTTTTTATGTATTTACAGTAGGAATTTTACAAAATATCTTCATGGAACATGATCTTCACTTCATATCCTAATGATTTTTGGCATAAAAAAAAAAAAAAAAAGTAATCAGTAATTTTGACCCATGCAATGTATTGTGGCTGTTGCTACAAATATACCCCAGCGACTGGTTTTGTGGTCCAGGGTTAAATATAATATAATATAATATACGACTAACTTCTAAGACTAGTCTAAGCATTTTATGCAACTGCCCACTAAACTCATGATTCCAAGTTTAGTTTCCCACTTTCCAAGTTTTTTCTCAGAATTGGGTTTCTCAGAAATCTCGAAATAGCAATGCTGTTTTTTTTTTTCCTACCCCATTTTAGTTATTTACTTTCTCGTGAAAGACTGCATTCAATCAAAACTATTCACTTTGTTAGCACACCTTGCTAGTGGCTTGTTTTGGGTTGTTTCAAAATTGTGGTTATTAAGTTGGCTTAAGAAAGGCTTTTGGTTTTAAAAATTCTTGGACTTAACTTTTGGGATTTGTTGTGTTATGCCTGGTGGTGTGAATAAACATCAAGTGTCTCTTGTGAGGCACCGTTAGGACAATATGGTGCCTTTTGTTTTAAATGCAGAGTGGTAATGAGGGGGAAGGGTGCTGTGAGGATAGATTACTAGTGGTAGAAATGTGAACCGGCAGGGGTATAAGCGAGAGAAATCTTTGGTGTGAAAGGGTCCTCATTTGGAGCCTAAATGTTTTGCTGACCAACTTCCGGATGTTAATATAATTCCAAGGCTGTCTGTTTCTTAAAACGTGTGCTTCGTCTTGTTCACACATTGTATAGAGCTATTTAGGGTGAGGAAATAAAACTCTGAACAGACACATACTTGCATACACATCTGTCTCGCATCTTATAACTAACAGTTATATTCCTTTTTATGCATGTAGAGTAATGTGTAACTTTAGACTTCGTAATACTAATGGTACTTGGTTTGAAAGTATTTTGTTACCCTAATGCTTTTCTTTTCTTTCTTTTTTTCAGAGATGTGATTATTCCACTCCCGCATTCTGTCTGGAGATCCAACTGAATGTTCAGTAGCATGCAAGCCAATTCACAGCATTCAGGACAACTGCAAAATTTACATGGACAAGGAGCTACACCTGGAGGCCGGACGAGCCAAAACTTTTACCAGCTATGTTTACCACCTCGTGCTGCAAATCCGTCATATCCCGGACAAACTGCCACTGGAAATTATTTCACCTGCTCAGGCCAACCGACAGCCAGTAACCAGAATTTGACTAGTAGCGTTCAAGCTACCAGAGACCCACAACTTGCACCAGAAAATAATCTTAATTCAAACCCTGCATTGCTGACAGGAAAACAGGACCCCCAAATTATTCTGTGGAACATGCCCTCTAATTGCAAGATATTTGTACCTGTTAACAATGTAAATCTACAAAGTGCTCTCAACAATAATGGACCACATTGTGCCTTCAATTCAACTAACGGTTTATACATGCAGCAGCAAGCTACCTCCTCGGCAGTTGGCCAAAATAATTTGCAACAGTTTACAAGAAGTCTTAACGAAGCTAGAATAAATGTGAACACTAGCAACCTTTATAGCAGACATCACTACGCAAATGCTCCTACAAAGAACCCAAGCTTGCCATCTGACCTAAACTATTGTCCCCCGACAGAAAACGCACATTATGGCCAAAGTAGTTTGGTTGGTGGACAACTTTACCAGTTGTTTGCTGAGAAATCAAATAATGTTAACATGCAAATGTATTCTACATGTGTACAGAACCTGCAACAGAATAACGCTGCTCAGAGAGCTGTTGCTGTTGTCACACCATTGTCTCCGATAGGAATAGCCCCCGTTAACGTATCGGACAGTTCTGCTAATGTGAAAATGAACGAAACGTCTGTGCAAGAAACCGTGTACCATCAGCCAAACATTCCACATTCTCTGGTGAACCAAACGGGAGAAACAAATGACCCAACAAGAGAGAATCAACGACAGTCAGCAGAGCCAAGGCTGAATAATGGACTTTGTAACCAAGTTGGAGCCAGAAGTCCAGTTTTGGCTGATAAATCAACCAGCCAAAGTTGCCACACAAGTTCACCACAGTTGGAAAGTGTGGTTGCAGAACAAACCAAGTCCGTTCCAACTCAAATGCAAAATGAACCAGCTGAAAAGACAAATCAAAACTGCACCATCACCGATAAGAAAACACTGGACTCCATTCCATTTATTGAATGGTCATTAGATCGATTGGCGGCCTTAATAGTTGTGGTTCAGCACATGGAAGACGGGAATCAGAATAAAACTGATCCTGGGAGGGACATCTTAAGGCTTTATTGGAATGGGGATCGTAGCAAGTTTTCTGAAGCTGTAGATAGTGGCATATATCAAAGTATAATGGAAGAAGTTTATGTCTATTCACCAATGAATGAGCCTGTGATACTAAGGCAAATGCACCATGATGCACGTAGCAAAGTCTTTGACGATTTTCATGTTTTAAATCACAACGAAGAGCCACCGAAGATGACATACAAGTCGTCTTGGTTGAATCTTAATGAAAACGTTGATGACATTGACAAGGAATGTGGTTATTCTTGGTTCTATAGATCTTCACAAAATGTCCCAGAACAAGAAGCACCAAGCAAATTGCAAGAAACCATTGAAAAGCCATCACTGATTAGGTATAAACAATTACCATCAGAGGTGGAGAACGTAGTACCAGCAAACAAACCAACACCAAACAATGAGAGTCTATGTGAAAATGTGCCTGTTTCATTTAATGGACAATCTCCATCTGTGCCTGACATCAACTGTTCACCAAAGCATGATTATCAGGTTGCAGGACTAACCAACAGTCAACCAATTATTACAAATTCTCTGGAGGCCACTGTTGTGAAGGGTTTGGATAAACAAGATGTCCCGAATGGAACGGCGAGTTCGGCTAACCAATTTGGAGCCAAGAGTGTTGTGTCGGCCAAATCAACTAGCCAAAGTGACTACACAAACTCGCCAAAGCCCATTCATGTGGTTGCAGAAGAACAGGAGATTGTTTTATCTTCTCAAATGCAAGTTGGATCCAGTGAAAAAATGCTTGGCAATGACTGTGTCATCCTTGATAAGAACGTGAGATGTGAGACCTTCCCGAAACCTGGTCAAGAACTGCCTGTGCACGTGAATGAAATGGAGACTAACAAGATGGATGCTTCAGCCGCTAAGATGAATGTTCTCCCTCATGAATCGGCTAGACCGTGCTTTGCTAATGAGATAAAAGAACGTAACGGTGTTGCATTTCCAGACAAGCACAAGGCGTCTTTGTTGAACACACCCCCAGTACTTGACAAAATCTCAACGGAAGAACAAATAAGAAGGCAGATGCTCGAGGGTAAGGCCAAAAATTCAGCATCCATGGTTCTAGCATCGCTCTCAGCCCGTTATAAATCATCTGTCGCTGAACATAATCAGATTACTGACAAAGTACGACAAGATAAACAAATATCCTTTGAGAATAGGAGTCGCGAACAATCTCCTGTTGCCTTGAATGCTCAGTCTCCACCAGTGATTGATAACTTGTCTCCTCTGCTTACTGAAGAGCAAACCAACTGTCAGCCAAATACTGTTAATCCACTGAAGGGCATGACAAATCTGGTGAAGACGTTGGAAAAACGAAATGCTTCTTTAAGAATGTATCAAAAATGTATAGAAAAACGTGTTGGTTTGAAAAAGCGTAAACAGTCATCTACAACGTCAAAAATGGACAGTTTTGGTAATCGTGTTGGAGCCAGTAGTCCCATCTTGATTGATGACTCGTCCAGCCAAAGTGACTGCACAATCGACACACCGACGCTT
Source organism: Labeo rohita (assembly GCF_022985175.1). Taxonomy (NCBI): domain Eukaryota; kingdom Metazoa; phylum Chordata; class Actinopteri; order Cypriniformes; family Cyprinidae; genus Labeo; species Labeo rohita. Next base: position 11,432,894 of record NC_066893.1, read on the forward strand.
AGTCCTGATCCACAACCTTGTCTTTCTGTACAAACAAATGAACAGAAGATTAAGATGGA